>NC_080096.1:72337066-72637066 GCF_950005125.1 Chionomys nivalis
TCTGAGAGGAGGTGTGCTCATGAAACCAAAGAACTAGATTGTCTTTATCCCTGCCTTGGGCTCCATGGTAAAAGTGAATTTATGACTGAGTACATGGAATTGTGTAATTTCAAGAGTATTCATCTTGGCTACACTGGGAGAAAAACACAGTTGTCTTTGGAGGAGGTTGCCTTCTTTTTCCTTGTGCTACAAATGTGAACTTGACCTTGTTTTTAGGTAGCTGAAAAGGTCTTAGTGCTTGTGGTTCTGAGCACTGTGTCATATATCTCTTTGAGCCCAGTGCCTACACACCCTACCATAGGTGAGAACTCAGATGGGATAGTGAACGTCAATGTTACTCTGGCTCGAGAGGCAGATGGGAGGTATACATTCAAGGTTTTGGAGCCTAGAGTGCCTTGATGGCTGTGACCCATCTCTTTCTTTGTTC
Source organism: Chionomys nivalis (assembly GCF_950005125.1). Classification (NCBI taxonomy): domain Eukaryota; kingdom Metazoa; phylum Chordata; class Mammalia; order Rodentia; family Cricetidae; genus Chionomys; species Chionomys nivalis. The sequence goes on from NC_080096.1 coordinate 72,337,494, forward strand.
TTCAGGTTTACTACTTCATAATATTTTGTTTTTATAAATTATGTAATTTTATTTATAAGAAATATTTTGTTTGAAGCAAAAAGGCTTTCAGGTTTTCTAAGCCAAGGATGGATGAGTCCAGTTACTTCTAGGTAACAGTCAACTGGTTTTGCAGGGCCTGGAGAAAATAGGACAGGGTAGAAGTGGGAGGTTTCTGGGGCCAGTTAGTCTGTTGAATACTCCCATTGATCGTCATTACCTAACACTTCGGTTTAACCACATAGAACTACTTCACGGCTATGAAAAAGTTCATGGTTAAGTAAGCTGAGCCCTCTTTAATAGTGTATTATAATCTGCTTTTTAGAGTGTTTTTGTTGTTGTTGTTGTTGTTGTTCTTAAAGTTAGCTTGGATTTTGGGGGAGAAAGTCTTTACAGTGTGTATGTCATACTTGTTTCCTACCACAGATTTGCTACCAACTAAAATCCTGTCTCTGAGTCCTTAGCCATTGGTTTCATCCTGCAAGTTTGTAGATGGAAAGGGGTGTCATGCTGTGGCTGTCTGTTCCGCTCTGTGCAGTCTCTTTCCCTCTAATCAATGCTGTGCCTAATGACCCGTGGTGGGCTTGTGTTTGCTTCACTGCTTCTTCGAAGCTGGACGTGGCTCGTGCTCGCCACGTAATGATAGTAATTGCTAGTAGGGCAGACCTGCTCTTCATCCTCCTCCAAGCACATTTCTTGTGGCAGGTGTCTCGTTTCTAATTAAGTGCTAATGAGCATGCCTACTGGACCGCGATGCTACTGCCAGCTTCTTCAGTTTTATGTCTCACTGCTGCCGAGCTCTGAGAAGGTGACAGAGCAAGAATTAGTGTCTTTTGGATGACAGGAAGGTGATTTTACATGTAAAGAAACTGTGATTGTGAGCTCAAGGGGAGAATGAGTAATTTATAAATAATTTCCAAGAATGCTATTAATGTGTCTACTTAGACCTCACCCGTTTTCCATTTACCCCTCTAATTAAAACTAATTCTCTTAGTAAGGAGTGGCAGTTTGAAAAGAAAGTGGGCTCCTAAAGATTTTTAAGGGTGCTGAGAGTGGTTGAAGATTTACTGTAAAATCACTGGTTTTCAGTGCTTAAGATATTGCTTTTTGTTTATTCTTGAGGGTAGGAAGCACATCTGAAATGGAATTACATGGATTTCTGGTGTGGGTGGAGGCTGTGAGGAGTTCAGTGTTCCTGTGTGTTCCAGTGAGGAGGAGGCAGTAAATAAATAAACAGTTCCGTCTTGAGAAATCAATACGGATTAGAATCTAAAGCATTTTCTAACATTAAACCGGCGACATTGAGATTTAACTGTTTTTACTGTCAAAAACAAATTCTACATTGGAGAGCTGAGACACATCCAGATAGATGGTTCACGGCTACTTCTTGTATATTTAAGTGTAATACATGAGAACAAGAGAAGGGTTTCTTACGGACAAGTTTATAACTTCTGGAGTGGGTTAGGTGGAGGCCAAGTGGACCTTAGAAAAGGGAAAAAAAAACCTGAGAATGGGGGCACCTGGGGTTCTCTAGATCTCTGCAGTCAAAAACTGTTTCTCAGGGTTTCAGCCTCTTAGTCTTAGCACTTTGTTCTCTAACGTAAAAGAGGTTTGTGGGGCTGGATTTCAGGAAGAAGGCTTGGGTAGAAGGATTCTAAAAAAATTGGCTGCAGGGTTTCTTGTAGCAGTCAGAAGAGTAGGTACCATGTAGAGTAGTTTGGGTCAAGTGCAGCGCTCACTGACACTTTTTCACGCTACTGAACCTCAACGAGTTCCCAGCCCATGGTGCTTGTTTGCTCTGAGCAATGGGGATACCATTGCTTCCTTACAGTTATCAGAGGGCTTGCTGAGTTAAGGACACAAGTGCAGGGTGTCTTCCAAATGCCAGCACTTACTGCTTTCTGGATTTTGACTTTTACTCATGGCATCATTGTGATAGTTAATGTTGGGTAAAATGTATTCATTTTCTAAATAGTGTAGTTACTTCCTTGTGGGATACCTGTGTTCCCTGATTAACTTCAGCAAACTCAGAATCAGTGCACAGCTTAGATTCAGTGACATATTGGCACTTAGAATGTAGATGAGATCCGCACATCAATCTTTTAAAGTAGCCGGACTTGCCTAATAATAAAGTTTTATTGTCCAGGTTGGTTACAGTATAAAGTGACAGGTGTAGACTCTAGGGTTAGATTTTGGGATTGGCTGGGGGTGAGTACTGATGGGCAAAAACTTTTGATGAGTTAAAAGCACTAACCTCATTTCCTCTTTCCTACCTCTGTCTCCATTCCCTTCTCTATGTCCAACTTCTGTTCTTTCTTACACCTTCTGTTATTTCTTATTTTCTCCTGGATGGTTTCTCTGTCACCACCACCACCACCACCACCTTCTCCTCTTCCACCTCGTCTCTTCCTCCTCTTCTTCCTTTTCTTTCTTTTGTTCTTCCTTTTTCTGCCCTTCGTCCTCTTCTATTTCTCCAACCACTGCCAACAGCAGCAGCAGTTGCAAGCTCAGCATCTCTCTCATGGCCATGGACCCCCAGTACCTCTCACGCCTCACCCTTCAGGACTTCAGCCTCCAGGCATCCCACCCCTTGGGGGCAGTGCCAGCCTTCTAGCGCTGTCTAGTGCTCTGAGTGGGCAGTCTCACTTGGCAATAAAAGATGACAAGAAACACCACGATGCAGAACGCCACAGAGGTGAGAGGCTGGGCAAGCCAGATTAGGCTTTGCTCTCATACTCAGACAGTGCTGCAGAGCTGTGCCTCGCTGTGGAAAGCCCCAGCCCCACACAGAGAGCAAACAGTGAGAGAACAGGAGCTGTCGAAAAGCTTTCCACTGACACTCAGTTCACCCTGCCACTCTTCAAGGTTTGCTGTGGGCAGCTGTGGGTTTTTCTGTCTTGCTAGCCTGCAGGCATCCTGACATCTTGGTAACTGCCTTTTTAATGCCAGTGGCCTGTACCATATTATGGAGAACTGTTAACTGCTTAATTGGGTAATTTTCAAAGAAAGTGATGTTTGTTAAATGGGGCGAAATAAGAAGTTAAATTTGAAAGTGAATGTGTTCAAATGAAAGGCTTGACAGTTGCATCTGTTACTAGTTTTGTAGGCTTTAATCCTAGTATGCATTAAATATTGGGCAAATTGCACTTGACTAATTTTTTGAAGAAAAGTAATTTATTCTGTCAAGAAATTAAAAATAGGCTTTGTGTATGGTTAAACTGTAAATCTTATGTTTACAAAATACTGTAATTTTCAGGAAATCACTGTATTAGGAATGTGCAATGACTTATATAAATAAAGCCATTTTTAAAACTGCCTGGGGCCTGTGTTCTAATTATTCCCCCCTTTTTTTATTTCTGTTCTTGCCTCTGTGTCTGAACGGGCGTGTCTGTGCGTTTCTTGGTAACCTCGGAAGCAGACAGAGAACCGGGCACGGTAAGTACCCCAGCGCCTGTTGCACATGAACACAGATCCAGTTGCGTCCCAAACTGCCTTTCTTCGAACACAAGCACCAAACAGACACACAGACGCCCCGTGTGTAGAGACCTGGGTTCCTTCTTTTTTTTTTTTTTTTTTTTTTAATCATTTTATTGCCGGGCGGTGGTGGCGCACGCCTTTAATCCCAGCACTCGGGAGGTAGAGGCAGGCGGATCTCTGTGAGTTCGAGGCCAACCTGTCTACAAGAGCTAGTTCCAGGACAGGAACCAAAAGCTACGGAGAAATCCTGTCTCGAAAAATCCAAAAAAAAAAAAAAAAAAAAAGTCATTTTATTTCTTTGAGTGCTTGCCCTCTTGTTTCTTTTATAAACTTGGCCTTTGAGGAGAGGTGCCTGCTCAGATTGTTTGCTGTGATTCCTTACTACTCAATGTATAGCCCAGACCTGCTTAAGTATGCATTATATGTGCAGTCTAGGATCCATGTAGTTAGGAGAATATTCATTTTTCTCTTAACATCACCTTTACAGTTATTGCCCATATGTGAATGAATTACTGTTATTTCTATCTAAACAGTTTGTTTTCCTCTGTGACTGCATCTTAGTTGCTAATTTTCCATGTCTGTTTTTCCTCTGCCTTTTTTTTTTTTTTTGTATACTTTTTGTTCAAGTCTAAACTTGATCTAAATTTCCCTTAGAGCTAAGACTGTCTGGCAGCCATAACTTCTTAAAAGCGTAGAGCTTCAAAGACAGGGCTGTGTGTTTATAGAGCTCATCTTTTCACGTACCCTTTCATGTGCTGGATGGCTTGCACATGCCGGTTAATGAGAGAGAGACACATTTTAAGGATGCAGAGTGAGACCTGCTCTTGCCCTACAGATTCTTCCTGCTTATCTTTAAAGCATGGTCTAAAAAAATGAAATGGGATGCTGAGTTTTAAATCATCCCTTCTCTTTTTTCTTTCTTCCTTTTCTTCTTGTGCTGAGAACTGAACCCAGGGCCTCATGCTTGGAAGGAGAATTATATATTGTGGAACTTGCTCCCAGTGCTGTCCTCACTCCCCAGGTGTGCGTGCATGCTCGTGTGTGTGTGTGTGTGTGTGTGTGTATGTGTATCCCGGGAATTGAATTCAGGTTGTCAGGTTTGCTGGCAAGTGTCTTTACCTTCACACACACACACACAATCCTATGAGCTGTGCCTCACATTGTAGCCCCGAGTGCTGGGTCATAGCTGTGATCCAACATCTTGGACTTTTTGGCGTATAGAAAGAAGATTGCACTTTGACAAGCTAAGTATCCGCTACCACCTTTCAATTTAGAATAGGAACTGCTTTAAAATTTCTCTTTGAGATAGCTACTTCTGTACTTCTTGTATAGGGATTTGTCAAGGGATATGGGTAATTATTAAGCGGAGAGGTAGTTAGGTTTTAAATTCTTGTAGTGTAGGGTTTTCTAGGTGGTTTTAGCAGGAAAGGAAGAAGACAGACAAAAGCTTTAACTGGGAACTAAAGTACTTGACAGACAAGAGTTTAAGGTTGAGGAAATTGGCTTTGAGTTATGAAGTGACCTTGATGTTTTGTTATTTTGGTTTCATTGTAGACTGTTGTCTTTTCCTCCATGTTTATTCAGTGGAGTACAACATTTTAAGACCCAGCTTTGGACCTATAAAATCAGCAGATGTGGTGAAAGAGTGTTATTTTTTTGTGAATTCATTTTATTTGAGAGACGACTTTTCTAATTTAATATTTCTCTCCTCCCTTTCTACTTTCGCCTTAAGTGAATGCACTCACTGAGTGATCCCTACATGTGAGGCATGTACAGTTATAAGTATGTAGCTATGCAACAAAGGCATTTTTATCTGTCAAGGACAAGACAAGCAGCAGAAGTGCTAAAAGACACATCTGTGATGTCACAGCTCTGCAAGTCTTTCCATTGGTTCAGGACTCAGAAATGCTTTCTGCACAAACAGGTTTTCACGCTGAGGCTGCTTGAGGCCTTACTTGTATATAATTTCTGCAGTGACCACTTCCTCATAACTTTGGCTGAAAGATGTAAACAAGTACTTAATCGTGGGAGGAGGTAAGGATGTGGAAGGAGGGGATAAGTTTGCATGCTCTACTTTTAAATTAGTTTTTTTAGGTGGCATATAGAATAATAGGTTTCATTATGCCTTTTCAGACTTATGTGTATTTCTTTGTTCATATTTACTTGTCCCTTCCCCTTGTCCTTCATTTCTCTTTGTGTTTCCTTCCTTCTTTGAAATAGCCCTTCCCTCTCGTTGTATCCTTAATGGAGTATAAAGCAGTTCTTGAATTTTAGGAAGCTGTGGCTTTTATTTCTAAGTGTGTATTAGAGTCAGTGAACTTCATAGATAGGTGGAGGATTCCAGGCACACAGAATAATATAAAAGAAGTGATCACTTGTGTCCTTTGATGTGTCAGAGTTTTGACATATTTACAAGTGTATATATGTATATCTGCTGCTTTTCCTGCCTCATAACTGCATGATCTTGGGTGGTGAGATAAAATGGGGAAAGTATATTAACTGGAGCCAAACATTAACATAATCTGTAGAGGAGCTAAATTGTTATGATTATCTAAGTTATTTTTTGATGCAGTTATATAAAACTAAGTAGCTTCTCAACTTGGAGTAAAATTGAATATGAGAAGCAATGGGTAATGAGATGTGTATACTCTTAGTGCCTAAAATATTGCAGTATTATTCTTGAGAAAGCATTTGGAGTTGTGAGTCCGAATTTATCTGAATTTATTTGTCTCTTTGCTGGTGTCTTCCTTCACCAGAGAGAAGAAGGTGGTTGCTACAAGCTGATGGTTTCCAATTGATCTGACTCAATGTTTCTCCTTTTTAATTAAAATTACCGAGAACCCTTAAGGAATTGTTTTTCTTGGCAAGATGCTCTGACATTTACAAGATTAGAATAAAACTTAAAAAGAAAAATAGGTACAGAGCTACTCAGTTGTGTTAGATACTTTTTAATATTAATGAAAAAGCAATGTTTTCTTTTAAAAAGGCTTTTCATGAATTTGCTTTTTTCATTTTGCAAATATCTGTAATGCTGGCTTAAAAGAAGCTTGGCTAGGTTCTGATCAGCCTGTGATACAGTTGCTTCCATTTGTCCTTCCTTTTTTTGTTTTTGTTTGTTTGTTTTGTATTTGGTTTTGCTTTTCCAGATAGGGTTTCTCCATAGTTTTGGGGCCTGTCCTGCAACTAGAGCAGGCTGGCCTTGAACTGAGAGATCAATCTCTTCTGCCTTCCACGTGCTGGGATTAAAGGCGTGCGCCACCACAGTCCAACTCCATTTGTCATTCTCCATGAAAATTTGTCTGAAGTGAAAGTGAAAGTCTCCGGTACCTTTTTAGGGTAAGGTGGTTGTTGCCCGTGGTTCTTCAAATTTAGACAATTTAAACCGTGAATATACTGACTCCTTACTGCTATTTTTCCTGCTATTTTATATCAGTATTTCTTAAGTCAGGTGCAAAAATGTGCAGACCCAGAGAAAATGCAATGTGGTTTACCACCACTGTTTGGTAGGTGCTTCATCTTTGTCTTCCAATGATAATATTACTCAGTTTGTTTGTTTATGCGTTTAGATTAGAAAATAAATGAACCTTAGCATGGACAGTATGTTTTAATGTAAAAACAAAAAATTAACATACTAAGAACAGAATGTCCCCATGCATGAGCCGGAAGGTGATAAATAACCATGAAGGACTTGTAACGTATCACCTGGACTTGTCCTGACTGTCATGGTTTTGTTTTAAATTTGACCTATAATTCCCAAAATCAATTTTTTGCCTGCCTTTTTTATTTTGTGTGCAGATGTGTGTGGGCACAGGTATGCCATGGTGCACATGGACAGGTCAGAGGACAATTTCTAGGAGTGGATTCTCTCCAGCAAGTGGATCCAGGGATCAAACTTGAGTCATTGGTCTTATCATTATGTTCTACTTTCAGAGCCAACTTGCTAGCCTCTTCCTTTTTAACATGCCCATTTGTTGTCATTTTGCTTTTTAATTTGTAAGTACAGCTATTGAACAAATAAGTAATACCGAAGTGTGTGAGTGTTTGCCCACATGCCTGTTCACCTCATGCGTTCCTCTTACCTGCCAAGACCAGAAAAAGGCATTGATAGATTCATTGAAATAGACAGTTGTTAAGCACTGTGTGGGCCCTAGGAACCAAACCTGGATCCTCTGCAAGAGCAGCAAGTGTTCTTCACCGCTTAGCTATTAATAGTAAAACAAACAAACAATAAAAACCCCAAGAAATTATTGTACAAATGTTTCAGTTGGTTTAAAGGTGACTTGCATTACATTTTGACTAAAAGGAGTATCACTTAAACACATTACTTGAAATACTTGACATTGGAGAACCAACAAATAACTATATATCTTTAAAAAGAAATGGTATAACAGTGTAGATGTGGTAAGTGCACATCTGAAATTCCAGTAAGTGTGGATATTCCTCCCCTTTGAAATACAAGTAAGAACAAGGAAAGGTGTTTCATGACCTGAGCTCAATCTCTGGGACCCACATGGTAGAAAGAGAGAATTGACTTTTGCGAGTTGTCCTCTGACCTCTACATGAATTCTGTGCTGGGTATCTCTACCCCTAAGGGTACATGCACATACTCAGAAAGCAAAACTATTTTAAAAATTTCAAGTTATACAGTGCAGTTATATGTGAGGGTTCATCTGTCTGGATGGCAGTATATTACCCATGGAGCTGACCGAACCAAGCAGACATGCTCAGTACAGTACATTCAGCTTTGTTGAAAGTAAGCAAGGATAGCAAGGACTCTTCTGCCTGACTGCCGACTAATTGAATTTTGACTGGACTTGTGAAGAGATAGCTTGGAAATACAGGCTAAAATTGAGATGACTCCTGTAAAATATTAACTTTCAGGCACAGTAGGAAACGTGAACTGTTCTTAAGCAGTTGCCATTCTGCACATAACTGTTTTGGCAGAATTTAAAACTGTTTGGAACTGACATCACTGCTGTGAGTTAACACCTGAAGGAGGCAGGCCTGGTGATCTTATGTGGCTGGGATTGCTGTGTGTACCTGCAACAGGTTGGAGGTGGGATTTCTTTCATCAGATGAGTGCTGAGGCCTGTGCCACCTAGAAAAATATTTAGGTCTGTTCCACTGTGATTATTACAAAAAGGTGTCTTTCACCCATACCCATTTGGGTTTTGTTGTTGTGGTGGTGGTGGTGGTGGTGGTGGTGGTGGTGGTGGTGGTGGTGGTGGTGGTGGTGGTGGTGGTGTGTGTGTTTAAGGTGTATATATAGGTGACTTGCCTGTGTGTATGTTATGTACCACCAGTGTGCCTAGTGGCCTCACCGGCTAGAGGGCATTGGATCTTGCTTTGAAGATGGTTGTAAGCTACCACATAAGTGCTAGGAAATAAACCCAAATCCTTTGGAATAAGAGCTCTTAACCACTGAGCCATCGGTCCAGTCTCCATAGCCAGTTTTAGACTTCATATTTTGCCTTATAATTCAAAGCTTTGTGAGCAGGCATGTGGTTCTTTTCCCTTACTCTTTTGTCATTCTGATGATTGCTGTTTCACCACTGGAAATTCAGATCAGCAACCAGTATGACCTCTGCTTGTCAGTTCTTATATTAGAAAACACAGTTTGAACATCTTAATTTGAAGTGCTGGGGTCTGAAAGTGTATCAGATCTGAGTTTTAGTTTGGAAATACATATAGGCTCTGAAGTCCAAGGCACTCAAAAAGTTCAAAGTGCTCAAAAATTTGGATTTAGGAGCTTTGGAATTTAGCATTTTATAACAGAGATTCTCATCCTTATCTGAGTTGTAGAAAACTGAAAGGCACCAAACAAGAAAGGCTTGGCACACTGACTTTGCTGTCTCTTAAGTTATGAGTTGGGGGTGTAATTGCATTAAATCCACTTAGGTTATTTTTATATATTTGTTCTCCTCCAGAGTGAATATGCTTTGCTTTACCTAGAGAAGGAGGGTAAATGACGACTTGAGAGGTGGCGACAGAGTCTTGTAGTTTAGTGCGTGATATCCCAGGTACAATATCGCAGGCTCAGTGTCATCTTCTCAAGGCCAAATTGCATTGACAGCGCAGATCTCTGTGGTCCACATTCTGCATGTAACTGAGAGACAGATGAGTCAGACTCATCAGGCCTGCTACAGAGTTAGAGAGGTTATGTTGTGCTCTGTAGACACATCTTCTACTTTCTATGCCTTTGACAAGTGGTTAATCCCTATGGTTATGAGATAATATATATATATTTTTGAAGTGGGTATCAGAAAATGTGAATGGCTGATTTGCACTGCTGCAGAAGTAGAGTGTAGGGTGATGGCTTAATTGCCGTCATGTGTAGATGGAGACAGCAGACAGATGTGATGGGGTGCATCCTTACCTAATTGTTTTAATGTTCCCCGAGAAGTTAATTGTCAGTGTGGAGTATGCTATCAAATTAGGTTCCCACCGTCTTGTGTTAGTGTAACCGAGGATAAATGAGGTGTCGCGAGTCTCCAATCTGTGCCTCTCACACAAACACTTGTCCTGCAGGCCAGAGAATGTTCCCAAGGGAATCAGTATAGCAGCTGGAGAACCCAGTGGAATTGTGCTGTTTTGATATTAGGAAAGCCTGTCTAACTTTTACTGTGTCACAGTACTTCTCTTCACTATTGGTGGCTTCAAAGTGTAAATTCCTTGGCAGAAGTTATTCAGGTGCATGAAGCTTTTGAGAGTAGTGTTTGAGAAATGTAGCATTCGCAAGGCATGCCATTAATTTAAATTTCTAGGATCTGCATAGTAATCTTATCAGATTACTGATAAGATGCTAAAGAATGAAGTTCTTGGAACAAGACCATAAAACTGATTTTTATCCTCATCAAAGCACCTGGGTCTTTGCTACTTTATTTAGTGGCTTCTCAGCATGCTATGACAGATCAAGATAGGTGATGCTTATACTGTACTTTCCTACAGGAAAGTATGGTTGTAAAATTGCATTGGATGTTTAGATATTTTAAGAAACTGTTGACCTCCTTTACGCTTAGGTTGAACACTTTGCTGACCGTCTTGCTCAGTTTTAGCCATTTTACTGCAGTAGAAAATGCCCTGGTGTGTTTTCTGAAGGATGCTCCCTGTCATTACAGAGTCACCTCAAGGGTGTGCACACAGGGTTTCTTTTGGGAAAAAAAATGGTTTTTCTTTTTTTGAGATGGGTGTTCATGTGGCCCAGACTGCCCTTGCACTTCCTGCCTATACCTCCTGAATGCTGCAATTCCAGGCCTGTACCAGTCTGCCACCTCCCAGGTTGTGTTTCTAGGAGCTCCTGGGTAGCGAGGGTAGATGTCACTCTAAGAAGCCAATATCTGCAATACGTGGGGTTTTTTTGTTGTTGTTGTTGCTGGTGTAGATGCCCCTTTGTATTGGGTAGCACACCTTTGCACTTAACCTTGTCCAGCCATTTCTGGTGTGGTTTCTGCATACAAAGAGGAGGAAGTCATCAAGTAAGATTGATTTGTTTTCTTTTTCAGATACGTCAGATAAGTCTCTCCCCTTAGACTGTACTTGGCTCCAGAGCATAAGCATGTACAGCATATAGGGCTATAGTTTCAGAATTTCAGTTTGTGAACATTGTTTTTAGACTTTGATTTGCTCATGTTTTTCATGTTCCCTTGGGCTGCATACATCCTAGTTTGAATTACTTTTTTGTTTAAAAAAAAATAAAGACAAATAAGATGATTTTGTTTCTTTAACAAAAATTTAAAAGCAAAACTTAATATACAGCCCGAAAATCTCAGTCCTCGAGACATTTGTAATAGAATTCTACCCAGTGTTGACTGTGTTTGAGAAGTGACAGTCTTGGAGAAGCCCTTTAGATTGTTTATCAGTTACAAGGTGTACTGACAGCCTGGTTTCTTGGCCACGCAAAAGCCTCCCTGTCATCATGACAACACTGGTTTTGGTTCGCATGTTGGTCAAAATCTGATTTGATGTTAAATCTTGACCTGGTAGGTGAATACTTAAAAACATTGTCTATTTGTTCTGTGTGGTTAATTAAAATCTTGAAAATATGAACTCTGGGAAAAGCCCACTGCCATGGCAGGATGTCTGTAGAGACTAAAACCCATGGATATGATGGGAGTAAATCATTGCTTGTGACTCTGCCAAGGGCTTTGCCAGTGCTTATCTTGGCTCATTGGTGGTAGGATTTATGAGTGGAAAGGCAGGAAGTGTTATCTTTTTTGGTACTGTGTGTGTGGAGGTGTGCTTACCTGTGTGAGAGTATGGGGAGGCTTTAGGTTGACTTTGGCTATCTTCTTAGGTCATTCCTCACCTTAGTTTTTGAGACAGGTTCTCTTTGAACCTGATGCTGGCCATTTCATTGAGACTGGTGGGCCAGTGAGCATAACACTGTAGTTTCAGAATTGTAGTTTGTTTTGTCGACATTGCTTACAAATGGATCCACCTGTCTCTGCGGCCGATCAGTACTGGGGTGACAGGACACACCCTGTTTTTTGTATGGTTGCTAGTGATCCAGATGCACTGTCATCATGCTTACATAGTGAGCATCTTATTTACTGTGCCATCTCCTCAGCCCCTTACTGCTATTTTTTTTTATTATTTGTTGTTAAACATTTTTTATATTCTTTGTGTGTCCATGTGTGCCTACTTGTTTGCATGAGTTTATATGTACAGTGTGTGTACAGATACCTAAGGAGGCCCAGGACATTGAATCCCCTGGAACTAATTCCAGATCCTCCTGATACGGGTGCTGAAAACTGAACCCAGTCCTGTTCAGGCACAGTAAATGCTCTTAACCACTGAGCATTCTCTCTTGCTCCCCCCACTCCCGGCTCCACCCCCCACCTTTTTCTTTTAAAGAGAAAGGAATCTCATAATATTGGTCTGCTCACTTAGTGCTCACTTAGAAGTAGACTATATTCGTTTTTTAAAATTGTATGTCCACATTTGGTGTGGAAAGTCTGTAAAGCAGATCAAGAGATGGTATGACTGACTGATGGATATTAAGGAAGGAATATCAGAGAGCATGTCTCAGGCATGGGTATGTCACATTAGAATGTGCATCACTAGTTTAAAGAGCCATTATTGGTTTTATTTAAGTAATATATTTAGATACAAATATTTCTGTTCAGAAACCAAGCTTAGAATTTACCTTCCTGGGAGAGGAGGCACTTGTACATTTGAATCGGTAAGTGGTAGAATGGTTCTGGTCTTGGGCCAGTCATCTCTACTGTCTGGACATTTGGTGTTCCAGGTAAAACATAAAATAGAAAAGATGTCTCCTAAAGGTAGCCTTGGACTCTTCCCATGCATGAATCTGGCTGTCTTTTATGTTTGATGCATTATTGCTCTTTCCCCGCTTGTGTTGCTGTAGACTCATCTAAAGGCTTCTTACATGCTAGGCAAGTGCTTGCTTAGCCAACTCTTTAGGAACTTGAAACAATTTCATTTTTTTTTTTTGCAGTCTTCTTTTAAATGCTTTTTAGATAATGTAGACTGTAGATACCTTGTACCATAGAATGATAAATTCTGAAGGACCAAAGGAGCCGTTCAGTCAGTATTTAGTAGTCTTTTAGTTCTTAATACATGTATTGGTAACTCATAAATGACCATCAAAATAACTGTCCCATCTTTAGCCATAGGACCTAGCAGCGGGTGGGTCGCTAGAGCAGTACTTTTGTTATCGTAAGAAATTCAGCAGTACCCAGGCAGTTACTTTGGGTTTTAGGAGTAGTTGGAAACTAAGACATTGCCTATTGCTAGCTGTGTAGCCTGTAGGCTGGGGCATTGCACTCAGAAAAACTGCTCATGGAGGCTGTAGTGACATTTCATTGGTATTTTAATAAATAAAGCTTGCCTGAAGGTCAGAGAGTAAAACAGCACTACCAGTCAGCCTTACAGCCAGGCAGTGGTAACACACACCTTTAATCCCAGTAGCCACACTAGTTGCCATAGAAACCGGGCAGTGCATACCTTTAATCCCAGTGATGCATGCCTTTAATTCTAGCCCTGAAGAGGATTATAAAATGGGAAAAGACAGCTCTCAGACACAGTCTCATTCTGAGATTCCTGGAGGCAGGATCGCTATTTTGAGATGGTAAGAGCCAATGGCTGGCTGTTTTGCTTTTCTGACCTTCAGGTTGAACCCCAAATATCTCTAAGCTTTTATTAATTGTGCTTCAGGAGACAACGCTACAAGGGTGTGTGGTCTCTTCCTTGGAGGGTGAACATAAAGCTTAAGATATCTGTCAGTAGCATGAGGCAGGGATCCCTGACTGTGATTCTCTAGGCCTCTCTGGCCCACCTTTGCTTCTGTGCTTTGAATTAAATTCACAACTTCAAAGGCATAGAGATGCTTTATTTTGTAACGAGCTTGCTAGTTGAATGGGGCCCATTTTCAGGTAAGCAGGGATATTAATTACTATCCCAGTACCAATTTAGGGGACATTGCAGAGCTTTTCGAAACCTTTTCAGGTTACAGGCCTCATTTAAGCCGCTGAAATGGAAACTAAAGTAGTATGTTCTTAACTCACAGAAGCATGGCATCCGTAAAGGTCTGCCGTGCAGTGTTACTGTCCCAGAAGAAACCATGATGTTCCTGTAGAAGTGAAGCATTCTTTGGAGTTTAGACTGTGCAGTCTCTGAGCAATCACCGCTGATTTTGCAGGAGAGATTTTGAAGTTGCCCTAGACCTGGACTCAGTCATGCTTTTGCCTGGCACTTGTGCAGTGAGATACAGCACTGCTCCTGATCCATTTGCTCTGATTCAGATCTTTTGAACATATTGATAACTGCTTTGCAGGAGCTGCATTAACTCTGCATCTGTAGCCAGTCATGGGCCCTGATTGGAGTCTGAGTGTTGTAAAGAGGTGATTATAATTAGTTCATGGATCCAGTCTGCTCACCTCTCAGCCTCGGCCACTGTGGGCCTTTGAGCCTCTCCACATTGAATTGTGTGAGTCCCTCTCCTTTTATCCAATCTTCCTGGCCATTTGTTTTGTTTGAACAATCATGAATAAAAAAAACTCAGCTTTTAAAATCAGCTCTGAAGTGGGACGAGAGACTTCAAACTGCCTTCTGGTTCCCAGGTTTCTTTTTTCTTTTTTTCTTCTGTGGGTGGTGAAGCTGGGAATACTGTTGAAGTAGGATCCATGTTTTATCCCAGGGAATTTGGCAAGCAAGCCACCTGGTTGATTATGTCTAGCTGGTAAGGAATGGAAACCCAGGGCCTTAAAAAGAGTGCCATAAAACATTTGTTTCTGGTACATACTGTTGTATTGTGGTCTTATTTGTGTCAGGAAAGGTAGCATAATTGCTGACCCTGGACCCCACGCCTATGCTTACTTCTAGAGCATCTTGGCAGAAATTGGGGTTATCTGGGCCTTGTGAAAGGCAGTTTTGGCATCGCTCATTCAGCATTGTTCAAGGCAGTAACACATCACTGAACAAATTGCCCCCTTGCATATGCTAATCCAGCTCTTAAAAGAACTCTTTGTAACACATTCTGCTTTAGCCTAAAGGGAGATGGGAATTGAAGGGCTGGCCAGGTCATGGCATGTGACCCCAAATATCTAAAATGCCTGTTTTCTTTGGGTCAACAGTTCATATTCAGCATATGCTGATGAAAGTGTCTTGTGTGGTTTGTGGCAAGAATTAGTCCTCTTATGTGAGAACTGCTTTTGCTATTAGAGGTTCACTACTGACTAAGATTTCCTCTTCAGATAGTAAATTTCAGTGGTATTGGCTAACAATGCCAGATCTTACTTTCAACGGTAAATTAAAGAATTTAAAAGTCTTTTATTGGTGTGTGGAAAAGGTGATTTGCCTTGGAACTCCCACCTGCGTATTTGGTGCCTTTTTAGAATGGCACAGGGTGACTTCTGGTCATAAGGTATGCCTAATGGAACGGTCTCAGGAGT
The DNA here is from genome assembly GCF_950005125.1 of Chionomys nivalis. NCBI lineage: Eukaryota > Metazoa > Chordata > Mammalia > Rodentia > Cricetidae > Chionomys > Chionomys nivalis. The sequence continues at coordinate 72,352,901 of NC_080096.1, forward strand.
TGCCCAAAGGCTGTTCATATTCCTTACCAAGAAGCTGCAGTGAAAAAGAAAAAAAAAAAATCTACACATAGTAATAAGCAAGTCTCTAATTTTCCAATGCTAAACAGAAGAGACTAGAGCCTCAAGGATCCACTAGACTTTAAACAGTTTGATATGAGATGGTTTCTTTTAAGCTCTGCTAAGTGCTTGTCACGGAAATCTGAAGACGTGATTTAACAGGGGTGCAAGATTGTTGGGATGCTGTTTTCTTAAGCAGTTCTTCCAGGTTGCATTTTCATACGTACAAAGAAGCCTGGGAAGAAACCTTTATTAGTACTTTTTTGTCTTACAGAGTAATTCCCTCTTGGTCCCAGACAGTCTAAGAGGCACAGATAAACGCAGAAATGGTCCAGAGTTTTCCAGTGACATCAAAAAAAGGAAGGTGGATGATAAGGATAACTATGTAAGTGAATAAAGGACTTCCTATAATAATTGCTTACTTACTGCTTTCCTCATAATTCTGTACCACTTCATATTGCAAAGCAGGTAAGTTCCTACATTGGAAAATGTTCTTTCCCTTCAGGGCTGTGTGTTATACACTTCATTTGGGCTTAGTTTTTTTCTAACTTAATTACTGGCAAAGTGACTATAAAAGTATCTGTTGTGTAAGGCTATTATAGCACCAGTACCTGGAGGCTGAAGCACAAGGATTGCAGTGTCACAGTTAATTGGTCTACACACTGAGACCTTATCTCCAAATGTGTGTGTGTGTGGGGGGGTGTAAATCAATGTTTATAGAGATAGCTCTATAGTAGAATAATTCTCTAACATATATTAGTCCTTGGGTTTGATATCCAGCATGGTAACACACATACACATACCAAAAAATCTCCAAACAAAATGTGGACTTTGGAGGAAGAACTCTACTTGGAAAAGTTTAAACACAGGCTTCTGTTTCCTGTGGCTCGCCCAAGGCTTCAGTTAATATTAAGTAACATTTTGCATGCCAGTATTAGTGCCAGGAACCCTTTGCACTGACACAGATTATTTTATTTAGTTCTTCAAACCTGCCAAGTTGGGTATCCTCTCCATTTCATAGCTAAAGAAACTTACCCAGAGCGTGTATTTCACCAGAGGTCATGGTTAGTGGAACTCTGGAAGCACCTTATGCCCAAACCATGCTGTATTGAAACTTTCAAACTTTTCTTAGAATTGGCATTTCCCTAGAGGTCCAAGATCAGTCTACAGTTTGTATTGTGGTTTAATATACATTATAAGAACTTATCATTGGCTCACTTAGCTTTCACCCAAGCCCTTTAAATATGTTTCTGCCCCTATCTGTTGGCTAGAGGTGCATGTCTTTGCTTTCATTTCTAACATTAAATGTTAACAATCAAACAAGTGGTCTGTGATATTTAGAAGGTAGGAAATATTCTGATACCCAGTTCTGTGTTACTAGCTCTCCATGAAGTTTGTGTATTTAATTCAACAATGAAGGACTTGGAATCAATATCTTACCCTTATGGTTTTATGGTACTTACATCTTGTCTGGTTAGAAAAATGGACTTGGAATAAGATAAGGAGATTATATTGTAACACGTGGGAGGCAAAGCCTAAGATTCTTTGGCAAAAGTTTACTGTATTAAACTGGCTTATATTTGCAGAACGGTCCATTACAAGGCTAAGTTTCACTTTCAGAAGACATGAATGATTTACCTCATAACTCCTTTAGTGGACTAAGAGGGTGCTGGAACTGAGGATCTGGATAATGGTGCAAAGTACTTAAATAAGATGAGCACTTAGATAGGAGGAAGACAGTGCTATATTGCAGAGTAAGACAAATTCACAGCCTGTTATATGTTTATGAAGAAGTATAAGACGGGAGTTTGAGGTCCCAAACAGAAGTGATAAAAAGATGGGAATACTAATTATTCTACTTTTATCATTGTGATATTGTATAGGTGTACCTCATATATTTCTTTTTCATTGAAAGGAGAAAGCTTATCTTTTTTTCTGAATTAAAAAGGAATGCAGTGGCAGTAAATTGTTTGCTATAGTTTTCCATTTCACCGTTTCTACTATGATCACCTTTATATTTCTTTTTCTAAAAGCAAAACTTTTCTAGTTTGTATTTGTTCACCATTTCTACTCTTGACAGCTGAGAGCATTTGTGCTTTTATCTGATAGTAAGAGAAAATAGATTTTATTTATCACTTTTTTTCCAATGAAAGCATTTCCGTAAAATTTTAATTTGAATTGCTTCTGACTTCAGCACTTCCTGTCAATTTATGTTGTTGGTAAACTCCATGTCTCTTTTATATTATACTAGAAGTGGTACTTGACTTTGAAACCTCAAAGACCTACCCCTCTAGTAACATACTTCATTTAGCAAAGCCAAACTTACCAAACATAGCCATCAACTATGGGCCAAGTATTCAGACATCTGAGCCTATGGAGGACATTCTTAATTTGAACCACCATGCTAAGAAAACAGAAATTTTCAAACTTTGATATGGGTCTGAACTTATCTTAAGTTGAACAACTTTTCTTAATGCTTTCCAGACTGAATGTAACCTAGGAATTTTCCATGATTAACCAACTTTGTAGTTCCATGTCTCCATATTTCATGCTAAAGAGCCTTATCTTTTTTTAATTCCCATGTGTATGTGGTGTGCCTGAGTGTACATGCTTGAAGTTGCCATTTGTGTGTCTTTGAATCTCTCCAGTTTTTTTGTTTGTTTTATTGAGTCAGAGTCTTACCAATTTCTCAGAGTCCATCTATCTAGAATGCCCAGGGATCACCTGTCTGTGCATGCTGTGTGATGTGATTACAGGTGACCTCAGCCTGTGGCATTTCTGTGACTTCTGGGGATCTGATCTCCAGTCCTTTTGCATAGCAAGTACTTTCACCACTGATTGACATCTCTTCACCCACGCTTCTCTCTCTCTCTCTCTCTCTCTCTCTCTCTCTCTCTCTCTCTCTCTCTCTCTCTGAGACAGGATCTCTTATATAGTAGGCAGGATGACTTTAGCTCACTTTAAAGCCAAGTATGGCCTTGACCTAAACCTACATGACTTGAGTACTGGTGTGCAGCACCACACCTGATAATTGTGCAGTTCTGGGGACCAAATCTAAAGCTCTGTCAGTAGTAGGCACTCTGAACTGAGCTTTATCACTGGTCCCCAAAAGAGATTAGATCTTTCGTTTTCTGTTATAACTAGTGGCCTCATGGGGAGATGATGTAAGTAAATTTATCTCTATAGTCATGAATTGTCTGTGAGCCCCATATTGGGCTGTGCATCTTCAAACTGATATGTATAAAAGAAATGATGTGTTGCTCTTCTCTTTGAAATCCAGTAGACTAAAAGTTATGATTGTATACAAAATTCAGATTCTAAGAAAGATACTAACATTGCAGACATCGAGCACTTAGAGTATACTTTCCATGAGCAATTTTGGTTTTGGTAACCGGATTTCACTGCAGCCGCATATTCCTGCTGGGGCTTTGTGTACCCCAGGTTAGAGGAAGAGGCGGGGAGGCTGATGGTAAATGCCTATAGGCTGGAAGGAAGCTTGCAAGCATGTCCTAAGTGTTTAGCTTGTCTGCTACCAAGAACTATTGAAAGAAATTTCACAGTTCAAAATTTATTCTTTGCCTTTACTAAACAAAATTAATTTTTTTTTCCAGGACAGTGATGGGGACAAGAGTGATGACAATTTAGTTGTGGATGTATCTAATGAGGTAACCATGCATTTCATCAAGGTTTCTTTCAAATAGTAATGAGAAAAATCCATTTGTAAGTGAATGAATCTGAGTCACAGTGTCTCTGTCTTATGTGTTCACATATCAAGAATTTAATGGCTATTTGGGAATGGGGTAGTCATAAGGTAACTGAAACTATAATTTCCCTTTTAAAACATGAGGTTTGGAGACATAGCTCAGTTGAAGAGTGTTTGCCTACCATTGGCCCGGACAGACCTGGGTTTGATGCCCAGCACTGCCAGAAAGAAAAACTGTTTCCCAATTCATTTTGAATTTCTGTGTTGGATATCTGGCTAGACAACGCACCTGGGTATTGGGAGAGATGTGATTGTTTTTCTTGTGGTATGATCCTATGTTTATAAATACCATGTTGCTCATTTAGTGAGTATGATACTTCTCAATTCTAAAAGATTTTCAGTATTTACCCTTTAATTGAGAATATGGAAAAGTATGTCCATTCTGAACATGTCAACTTCTTATTGTGTGTTGAGGACCCTTCTTCTCCACATGCCAGTCCCACACACTCACCCCGAGAAAACGGCATTGACAAAAACCGCCTGCTGAAGAAAGATGCTTCAGGCAGCCCGGCATCCACAGCCTCCTCTGGAAGTTCCTCTTCCCTGAAATCCAAAGAAGTGAGCCTGGTAGGTAGGAGCTGGTTTTCCCCTGGGTGACACTGCCATCTTTGTGGAACTTGGAACCCTGATGTGTGTAAATTCGTAATTTTTCTGCTTAAAAGTTGAAGTATTGAGAAGAAGCCTTTCTGTCGTATTCGGTATTGTCAGTTGTCTACTGGGCCACAGCGAGAGTGGCTGTGCAGGCTTCTCTTTGTGTCATTTTCTTAGATATGTTTATGACTGTGAAACTTAACAGTTAGCAGAGAATAACTATCTTAAGACAGTGGTTCTCAACCTGTGGGTCTTGACCCCTTTGGGGGTTCAGATGACCCTTTCACAGGGGTCACTTACCAGATATCCTGCGTATTAGATATTTATATTACGGTTTGTAACAGTAGCAAAGTTATAGTTAGGAAGTAACAGTGAAACTGATTTTACGGTTGGAGGGTCATCACCCCATATGAGGAACTGTAGTAAAAAGTCACAGCATTAGGAAGATTGAGAACCATGGGCTTGAGCTATCTTGATTTTGTTAAGCAGCTGTTTATTAGAAAACAGCCACTGTGCCAGGGAATGTCACATCAGAATTGGTATGGAGGCTTGGGATATGCTATTGTAGTGAATGCATCAGAGCCCATTCATGTGGTCATTGATTCAACTGAAGAACTTCATATAACTGAGGATGGTGGAACATGTCTACAGTACTAGTGCTTGAGAGGATACAGCAGGAAGGGGAGCTCTTGAGGTGGAAGTCTGTGCTACATTATGTAACTACCTCGAAGTGTTTATATCCTCAAGGTGGCTTCAGCATTATCCCTTTATCTACTTTATCCAAGTAGAGTAAAGTCAAACCTGAGCGACTTGTTGAACACATTCTATCATATCCTAGGCCAGACCTGGAGTATTTGGCACACTCTCTTTTTCTACACCCTGCTAGTTCTTGAGTTGTGTTCTAAGGACACAAGGAATCTTGAGAGATAAGAGAAGATAGTTTTTTTTTTTATCCTGTTACTATCTCAAGATATAAAGATCTCTGGCAGGTGATAAGTCTCCTATCTGCACTAGTGAGCCTCATTAACTCATGGGTGGCGACATGTCTCTCCAAAGGAGAATTCTTCCTAGGGCTTTGTGGGACAGGTGCTTCTAGAACTTTTAATTTGGAAATGCTGCTTTGACTTTGAAATAATTGACAGTTTCACTGTCCATCACCGTCAGTCTGAATCCCCAAAAGATGAGGTTAAGAAAAGGGCTCCACTTCAGATTTGGAAGCCAGATATGCCCTTCCAAGTTACTTGGAAAGAATGTGCATGGTCGTCATTCTAACATGGCATAGAGCCAAAGTTCACAAGCTTGATGGAAAATTCTTTTCAAAATAAAATTTGTGGAGGAAGAAGTGTGATCATGCTCTGTGTCTCCTGCTCAGGTTTTAATCTGGCAGGAAGAGGAAAGGTCAACATTTCTCTCTCACAAGTTAATGCTGTCAACATTGTGTGGATTTATGAAAATTGGCTGGGGAGTAACTAGAAGGTGCCCAGTGTCCCAGCTGCTGTTGTGATAAATAGTGTAATATGGCTTGGATTAAAAATAATACTCATTTAATTTGTTTAATGATAACAGCACGAAAAAGCCAACACGCCTGTTCTAAAATCCAGCACACCAACGCCTCGGAGCGATATGCCAACCCCGGGCACCAGTGCTACTCCAGGCCTCCGTCCAGGTCTCGGCAAGCCTCCAGCTATGGAGCCCCTTGTCAACCAAGCAGGTCAGCACCCCTTCTCCTGTTGTGCTTTGTTTCTTCCATTCCCAGCTTTGTGTGGTGTTTGCTAATCCTGTGACAGTTTGCCCCTGAATGTGAAGCACTTAGAGTTGTCCTCCTCCAGTCTCTGAAAAGGCCTGGTAACAAACACATTTGTCCTGGGTTTCGGCAGCTGCACCAATTAGTCTCCAACTATTTACATTCAGCTTTTCTTTTAATTCAAAGTAAATCAAGTCCTAGGGAATTATTTCAAACATAATCTTATAAAATCTGCCATTACGTGTCTGATGTTGCTAATACTAACAGAAATGGCTGATTTTATAGCCAAAGTATACGTTTTACTGCTTGTAGTTGTCTATTATTTGTTTGTTTGGTTGGTTGGTTGCTACATTTCCAGGGATCAGTGGTACGTTGCCAGAAGTTGGGAGGGCTTTGCTGAGACTCTAGCCCATGAGGTCACTCATATCTTTGAATTTGTTCTTCCTCACTGGACAAGTTAAAAAGTAATTGCCCAAGTCCAGGGAGAAATAGCACTCGAATGTCCCTCCTAAAGCCCTGCTCTGGTTTGCATAAATCCAGGATTTGGTTTTCATTTGGAATTGGTACCAGGGAGTGGAAAGTTCGGACTGAAGGAGAAATCTTGGATTTTATCCAGAAAATCTTCTTCTGAGATTAAGTCAGGTAAACATGGAGTATCTGTTCTCTGGCTTGCCCTTCGTGAATTGGGTGCAAAGATGTTGATTAATCCTCCTGGCTTCCTGGTGCAGCTGCTTTGCCAATGAAGAAATGTGGGGGTTGTGCTTCCTGTCCTTGGAGAAGAACTCAGCTCTGGGAAGGAATGAACCTGGTGTATATATTGGGGCTGATGATCTCCATCCCCCTCACCACAATAACTAAGACTGGATTCACTGGTCAGGTTCGACCTGATGGTCAGTCGTATCACACATGGCATGTTTCCTTGCAGCAGCTGGTCTGAGGACACCCTTGGCAGTGCCTGGCCCATACCCTGCCCCCTTCGGCATGGTGCCCCATGCAGGCATGAATGGAGAGCTAACCAGCCCTGGAGCTGCCTATGCAGGTCTACACAGCATGTCTCCACAGATGAGTGCTGCAGCTGCTGCAGCTGCTGCAGCAGTGGTTGCCTATGGACGCTCCCCAATGGTATGTCATATGCTTGGGCGTGCCCCAGGGAATGGGCAGCTCAAAGGGTGCAGGGCCCAAAGTGTGGAGCTGGGGCAGTGGGCTTCTGGGTATGCAGACTGCGATGAAAGGCATTCAGTTGCATCCTTGGTACTTGGGTCTAGAATGCATGTCCTGACTGCCCTGAGAAGGATACAGCCAACCCTATGCTTGGGAACAAACAGTAAAGATGATTCCCGCTGTTCAAGCCATGTATTTACCTTCCTCTTGTCAGCCTTGGTCGGTATGCTGGCTCATTAAGCTAGGGCGAATGCCCTTTGTTTCATTGTGTTTGTGGATATAAAAGGCAGTGTTTAGAGGTTCTTGGATGGTTCCAGGATAGATAAGGCTTTCTCTCACCAAAGTAAAAATTTTAATCTGAACATATTGACATGATTTTAGTGCTTTTTTTTTTTTGAGTTGTTTTTCTATTTCTACATCTTAAAAAAAATGGAGAAGCCTTGCTTTTTTCTTTCCATGCCTATATGTTCTTTTTAAGTGAATACACTGGCTTATGTACAGAAGTTATTTGTGTATGACATGGACAGATTTTAAAACCATAAATCCAGTCTTTCCATGCTGCCCTATCTGTCACTCAAATGGCTCAGTTTTTTACCTAAAAGATAAAGAACTATATTTGAAGGGTAAAATTGTACCAGGAAAGGAAGTAAAATAAATCTCACAGAAAATCTTCCCTGTAAGCCATTTGAAATATATCATGGACAGCATTTTTTTTCTTTATCTCCTTAACTAGATTGCTCCTTGTAATCTAGTGTGATAAGTAGCTGGTTGTTTTTATGGTGTACACACAGAGGTGGTGTGTGAATCTCTAAATACTGATCTTGATGAATGAGTGCCTGCAGCAGTCTTGGTTAGCACAGCAAAGGTGTAGGGGAGTGGGGGTGGTGCTCTTAGAACTTGAGGATAGTAGCCTGTTTGCTATGCAACATTCCAAGGTGCTCTGAACTGCTCCAAGGAAGAAACTAACAAAATAGCCCATGATGTTAATACTAGGCTGTGCTAGGCTGGCCAGTATCCTATCACACTTTATTGGTGAGGTAGGACATCTAGTATCTATGGAAAATGTTTATCCTAGGAAACTGGTATCCAGAGTGTATAAATCCTCTTTCACATCACAAAAAGGAGAAGTCTGTTTTGTGGTGTTTAGAGGTGGTTAAGTTGCCACATTTCAGAAATACTAAGCCATAGTTACAGTGCCCGCTTATATTGGGTGGTAAATGATTTTTTTTTTTTTTTTTTTTGAGACAGGGTTTCCTCTATGGCTTTGGGGCCTGTCCTGGAACTAGCTCTTATAGACCAGGTTGGCCTCGAATCACAGAGATCCTCCTGCCTCTGCCTCCCGAGTACTGGGATTAAAGGCGTGCACTACCGACTGGCTTGGTAAATGAATTTCTTGTATGAACTCAATGTCCACACAGTATCCACCTTGCATAAGCTGAGTCTGCCACGCTTTTATTTCTAGGTTGGTTTTGATCCTCCTCCCCACATGAGAGTACCTTCCATTCCCCCAAACCTGGCAGGAATACCTGGGGGTAAACCGTAAGTACATTTTTTCCTTGGTTTTGGTTTGTTTCAGAGGTGGTAGTGTCAGTAGTCTGGAATGTTCACAGGGGAAGATAGGTTTGGACGTTTCCAAGGAGACTTCTGAGGAGTGTTAACACTTTTCTATAAATAGACAACTTGTAGGTGTCATGCCTCTGGCTTCTCCCTGTGCGTGAGCTCCTGAGCTCATGCATTTAGTTATTTTTGAGGAGAAACTATAGAATATGAAGACAGGTAGGAAGAAAGAGCTGGAGGTGTTAGGCCCTCCTGCCTGACCCTTCTGCAGGAGACTGCTGCTCTGGTGTAGGCTTGGAAGGCAGTTGCACATTTTCTCAGCTGCTCTGCACAGCACAGCAATCAGGAATCCTCGAAGCCTAGAGGGTTGGACTGTCATTTCTTTACCCAGGACAGTCAACATTTTCCTTAATTTGTTAGAAATAAGTTACTACTTAGTCAGTCCTATAGGTGGGGCACCCATGTCCCAGTTTGGATAGGTGCTTTACTTTACCATGTGACACTTCTCAACAGCAAAGTTTCCTTATGGAGAAACAAGGGACTTAAAAGGCACCCAGAATGTGGAAACACCCCGTTGTTTATTCTGACTCACCAAACAAACAAAACTCGCTCCCTTTCAATGTTAGTTATTAGAAGCATAATTTCAAGGAATCTCTAATTTTTTTGTTTTATACAAAGCAGAATTGAAATGTGAAGGCCAGTCTCTCTCTCTGTCTCTGTGTGTGTGCGTGTGTGTATCTCTGTGTGTGTAGGGTATGGGCTGGAGACATTATGAAATGCTGACTTTCCAAATAAGATGTTCTGAGGGCTATGCCTCTCAGGCCTCCACTTAGTCTTTATCCCACCTCTTACCCTTAGAGCTTGCCTTTACCTTTGATTTGTGCATGATGGGGTAATAAGGAGGACAAGTAGCTGTCTGGTAGGAAAAGTTACAATCTGCAATACTAGTATGGAAGGCTAGTGATCTGGGACTGCCTAATGTAGAACTTAATTTCTTTTTTTTTTTTTTTTTTTTGGTTTTTCGAGACAGGATTTCTCTGTGGCTTTGGAGCCTGTCCTGGAACTAGCTCTGTAGACCAGGCTGGTCTCGAACTCACAGAGATCTGCCTGCCTCTGCCTCCCGAGTGCTGGGATTAAAGGCGTGCGCCACCATCGCAGAACTTAATTTCTTAAAATTATATATGTATATGTTTGTGTGCACATGATTACAGGTGGCCTGTGCACCTAAGCATGCCTACATGCCTGGATTGCAACAAAAGATAGGATTTAGCAGTGCCAATTAGACTATTACTATAGTCTAATATTACTATAGTCTAATTGCCTTGTGAGTACCTTGTATTTTTTTTTTTTTTTATGTTCAAAGGTGCGCTAATACCAGGCATAGTGGTACATGCTGTGGCCCCAGCACTCAGGAGGCAGAGTCTGGCAGATTAACTTTGAAGAAGGCCTGGTCTATCTAATACAGTCCTGCCACAGCTACTACAACAACAATAATAAAAAACAAAACAAAACTGTAATTCATAATTATAATGCGTACAGAAACAAAGGGCATAATAGCAGATTTTTAAGACTTAAGGACTTAAGGTGTCCCTTGGTATCTGAATCTGAGCTATCATGACTGTCATTATGTAAGGAATACAGGATTAATAAAAGGATCCCCATTGCTAGGTTCTGGCTATATAGTCTTATTGCTAATCTTAATCCATTAGTTTACATGAGAGAATGTGTTATCTGTTATTACTTAACCATTCTTGCTTCAGTGCTTCTCAGAGATTTATGGTGACAGATTTAGCCAAAGAATGGTATTTCTGAAACAGGATAAAATTAGTTTGGGGAAAAGACAACAAAATCTAAGTACTATTTGTTATAAGAGTCCGTGAAATGACTGTCAGCTGTGTAAAGCTTTTAGTGACTGTGCTCATTTGTGAGCGATAGTGGCAAATGTTTACAGACCACACGAGTAGAGCTGATCCGAGGCACTTAAAAGAAATAAAGACAAATCAACATGGCTTGGGTAGGGTGAACAAAGTAGAAAGGTTACGCAAATAAGTCTGAGAAAGAACAGCTGAGGGAGTAGTTCGTAGGTCTGCTAGAGGAGGGATCCATGGCCTCACAGTGTGCTGTGTGCGCAGACAAAGGACTCCAGAAAGTGGTCTCTCCCTGTGTTACCTATCTTGAGGGCCTGAGGGAGTGACCCTTAAAAAGAAAGCTACCAACCACAACTGCACTGTGGTAAGTTATACAGAGGCAGAGCTGTAGATGACAGGCAAGCACGCACGTATGCATGTGAGCAGAACTGAGATGAGACACAGACGTGAAGCTAAAGCATTTGTGAGAAGGAATAGGTCACCTAGCATCCAGGGATCAGGACAATCGGATCATGTGTAGAACAGGAGGTAAGGGACTCGTGCACATAGATGTTCAGAGACTGACCTCCAGGTTTAACCAGGCTGGAGGGACATTCACATCTGTGGTACAGATCTGTGTCAAGTTGATTATGCTAGCCTCTGCATACATCAGCACACCTCTGAACAGATATGTCAAGGACAGGAAGCTTGGGAATGTGAACCTCTTCAGGCCCTTGAACTGCATTTTGACTCTCAGCCTTGTCATTCATACCCGCAGAGGCCAGACTGCTGCTGATCTGTCATCCTCATGATGTTCACAGGCTGTAGTGCAACATGCAGCCTTTTACCCACTGCTTTAGTCTTTTCGGTTAGGGTGCAGTTTGAGGTCCCCACGTCTGCCCAAGTTTCCAGACACTGTCACTTCCTTACTATGCACCTCAAACAGTTTCACTGGGACTTACTGCCTGGTTAGTAGGAACCCAGATAGGAACTTCCAGCCCAGGAAGTGTGCGATGGGGCCGAGGCATTTGTCCTCTCCCTGTGGTCTTAGGGCAGTCATTCTCAACCTTCCTAATCCTATGACCCTTTACAGTTCTTCATGTTGTGGTGACCCCCAACCATAAATTTATTTTTGTTGCTACTTCATAACTGTAATTTTGTGACTGTTATGATTGTCTTAAGAGCTAAACTAACAGAATAGCACATAAATTGTATTAAGTTTTATATAATCCTGAGATTCCTCAAAAGAAAGTTGCACAGAAGAATCAAGGCAGAGAACTCATATACCTTATACAGAAGGGAATGTTGGTAAGAAAAAGAGTTTAGATTCAAGGCAGGCAGTTGTAGTGGGCTGTGAGGTATTGGGAAATGAATGGAAAAGGGGGTTATTTTGATTGATTTCTAGACTTCAATGATAACTTGCAAGGTGGGAAGATTTAGGACTTGATTTTATGGGAGATGATACAAAGAGTCCCTCAGACTAATATTGCAAAGAAGCATTATTTAGATGGTGTCCAAGTTTGCTTTCCATTGCTGTGGTAAAGACTACAACAATAAAAAGCTTGGGGAGGAAAGAGGAAGTGGTTTATTACTTGACTTACACTACCAAGCATATCACTGAGGAGGATCAGGGCAGGAACCTGGAGGGGGAACGGAAGGAGAAATCATGGAGGGATGCTGCTTATTACCGCCTCAGGTGCTGTTGTAATAAGAGCGACTGGGCTGTGTTCCGCCACCCGGCTGCCCGCACGACTAGCTTATGCCCCGAAATAATTACACGGAAACTGTATTCTTTTAATCACTGCCTGGCCCATTAGTTCCAGCCTCTTATTGGCTAGCTCTTACATATTGATCTAACCCATTTCTAATATTCTATGTAGCACAACGAGCTGGCTTACCAGGAAAGATCTTAACCTGCGTCTGTCTGGAATGGGAGAATCATGGCGACTCCTGACTCGGCTTCTTTCTCCCAGCATTCTGTTCTGTTTACTCCACCCACCTAAGGGCTGGCCTATAAATGGGCCAAGGCAGTTTCTTTATTAAATGAAAGTAACTCCTCCATCAAGGTGCATGGTCAGCTGTCTTTCCTAACACCTCCCAGGACCACATTTAAACTGGGCATTGCTTAGGCTGGGCAGTGGTGGGATGCTTACCCAAACCATAGCTCTGCTGAAGTGTTTTCTCCCATCAAATACCCTCTCAGGTGCCATGCTCACTGAGTCTTTGCAGATGCGTTCTCATAGGCATTCCTGTCCTGATAACCCTTTGTTAGATCTGTGACACATACCTTGATCTTGGATTATACTCTTGTGTAAGTCCTGTTTCTATTGTCCTCTTCCTAGTAGAATTAAAGTTCCTGAAATTTCCTTGTCCCTTGAGCAGAAATATGTAGTAAACATATTGCATTTAATAAGTCTACGTGAGCCTAGGATGTTGTAAGATTCCCTTGATCCATCCTTTTTGAAGGGAGATGAATGGTTTTTCCATTTCACTGTTAGAGTTGGTTTATAAGAGGAAATCCTAACTTTGTTTAGTTGGTTTGTAAAAGAAGATCCTAAATATTTCTAAATGCTTAGAACAGGATGTAATTGGTAAGTCAGTTTAATGTGAATGTGTTCCTAGTTTTAGGAGATCTGTGAGGATCAGTTTAAAAATGCAGTTTGTTTTTTCCTGTAGCACTTCTCCCTATGAGTAAATCCATGCTCCCCCCACCCCAATGCTAGCACCTTTAGGTAATCATAGCTCATACTAATGATAGTTTGCCTTTAGATTATAGGGTAGTTAGGTTCTTTCACCATTTGTTTGAAGGCCAGGCTCATAATTGTGAAGTCTTCTGCCCACTCGGTTAGTATTCCAATTGGGCTTTTAAATTTCTTTTTGGATGTAGTGCCTAAAGGGAAAAGAAAATCTTGCCATTGGAGAGAAAATACGTCTCAGGAAGAAACTGTGTTTTATAGTAGCTTCTAGCCAGGAGGGGTTTCAGTGCCAGTAGCTTCCATTCCGTCTCTCTCTGCCTTCTTTGATGACTTAACTTGTTTGATGGCTAGTTTTGTTTTTGTTTTTTGTTTTTTTGTTTTGGTTTTGGTTTTTTTTGATTTTTAGTGGATTTGAAAACCTAGTTTTCAAACTTAGTATGATTGTGTTCGGGTTCTTCAGAGAAAGAGAACTAATATATGATATGGAGGAAAGAAGGAAACTTATTAGAAAGAATGACTATGAAAACTGGGAGATCCGGTCGCCTATCATCAGTTAGCTGAGAGCCTAAGAAAGCTGACTGAACAGCTGTGACTTTGAAGGCAGGGAACGGGAGGAATGAGGAGGGGTAACAGTTTTAGTCCAAGCTTGTTGACCTGTGAACTGGGGATGGATGATGTGACAGCCTAAGCAGAGAGTGAATTAACCCTTTCTCAACTTTTTTTGTCCTATTTTGGCCCCTCAGTGGGCTGGATAATGCCCTCGCCGTGTTGCCTGGCTGAGCGTAATTCGTTTTATTCTGTCTACCAATGAGATACTAATCTCAGAAGCACCTCCCAGACACAGCTAGAACATTACACCATCTGGGCACTTCCTAGCCTGGGCAGATTGACACATAATATTGACCATCACAGTGATATTTGGCTTTTGAAGTCTGTTGCCTGCTAAAAACAGTGTGTGTTCGGTGTTTTGCTTTTGCTGTATGAGTTTTAGTTTAGCGTGTTTTCAGTTCCTGTGTCTTGCTTTCTCCAATTATCTTGAAGCAGAGCTTCTTATTGATTGTAGTTAAGGTTGTCCCTCCCTCTTTATCTTATCAGAAATGACTTTGAATTTATGAGGTAGAAATATAAGTTGTGTATTTCTTGTTCACATTTTTCTCTCCATATTTATCCAAATGAGTTCAAACCTTATATTCACACAAAAACATCATACAAATGTTTATAGCAAATTTTTTCATAGTTGCTGAAATATAGAGAGCAAACCAGATACCCTTGTACATGGAAATGTATAAATAAACTGTGGTTCATTTGGAGAGTGGAATGCTATTCATCAATGAAGAAGAAAGAGACTACTAAGCCACAAAAAGGCATGGCATAACTTTAGATGCAGTGTTCTTAAATGAAAGAAGTCAGTCTGACTACACACCATATCACTTCAATTACACGACATTCTGGAAAGGCAAAAGTGATAAAGAATAAAAAGAACAGTGCTTGTCAGGGGTTTAGATAGGGAAAGAAAGTCAAGAAAGAATGGGTGCATTTGAGACCAGTGAAATTATTCCATGTGGTAGCTGTATGACCCCACACATTTCTCAAGAATCATTTAATGCATAGTGCCAACAGTGAACCACATTATAAACCACGAACTTTAGTTAATTATAATAATGGTTGGTTGACAGTAACATAGTTGGTCATAGCAGTATATTGATACTGGCTTGTCGGTCGTGATGATAGCATGAACTATTAAAAAGGGAATCAGAGGTGCATGGGTTCCTTAACATCTGCTTGAGTTTTCTATAGATTAAAACTGTCTTTAAAAGTCTAATTAATTTATATAAACATTAAAAAAGAGGTATATATAAACCCCATTGTGGTTTGAATGTGGGCTAGTCTGCATGGACTCATGACTTGAGTAAGCATTTGTTCCCCAGATGGTGGTGCTATGTGAGGAGGTTGTAGTGGGAAATGGGCCTGGTTTGCAGAAGTGGGTTTGGGGGCGAACCTTAAAGATTATGGGCACCTTTGGTTTCCACCTAAATAACATTTTGGCTTCCTGATTTGCCAGCATATGAATAATTCTCACAGCATGCTCCTGTCCCATGGACCGGGCAGCTCTACCCATTTAGCCGTTTCTGCCATATTATACCCTCGAAAACTGTGAGCAACAATAAAATCTCTCCTTAGTAAGTTGTGTCTGCTAGTATTTTGCCATGTTGGCAAAAAAGGGAACTACTATAGACCTTAAGTAGTTGTGGAAATAAGTTACATTGGCAGGAGATTGTCCTATAAGCAGATACATTATAGACTTAGGACTTACTTTATCCCCTTAAATTCTTAGGTTAGTAAGACTGAAATTTTTTTGTACTCCTGTGCTACTGCCTCCACCTCAAGCTTCATTAACTTTATTAGTTTCAGGCCATGAGTATTCTTCCAAAAATCATAAATTACATAATTCTTATTTGTTTTAGGAGCCAATTGCTCCAGCCTTCAGTGTTTGGACCTAGCTTGCTGTGTTTGAACTGTACTGGCCCTGGGGATCCATGTCTAGTGTAGTGCCACCATCCTGATGGGTCTCACATTCTCTTCAAAGATGCTGCGTGATCACTAAAGTAAAATTAAGGACTACGTTTGTACTGAGCCTGTCTGGATTAGACACTTGGCTCTGTCTCGTAGCTGGGTACTTTCTCTTGTTCCCACTTTCTTCTGTCCCTAAGTTCTAAGGGCTGTTGAAATAACACACAGACCAAAGATTTAATGTTGTGCTATTGGAATTCTTTTCGATGTGCCTTAATATAATCCACACTTCAATTAGATAAGTTTTTTCAGATCATGATGTAAGAATAGAAGAATTAGACTTGCTAGATGGCTCAGTACTTGTACCAAACCTGACAGAGTTCAATCAACAGGAACTACCTGATAGCAAGGAGGAAACTGTGTCACAATTTATAATCTGAACTCTATATGTATACTATGGTATTGTAGGTCTGTTACTTTTGTTTATGCTCTGGAACATTTGTTTAATGATGCAAAGATGTGTTTGATTAAATAAAATTCACCTGCAGTCAGGAGGTTGAGTCAGCAATTAGTTGACAGGAAGTTGTAGGGAGGAGCCTAATAGAGAAGGGTTTTTAAGGAGGGGCGAGGAGAAGCAATAAGGCTTCTGGAGAGAGGCAAGGAGAGGAGGTGAGCTACTTGCCTCTCTGAGGCTATAAAGAGGTTTAAGCTTTCTTTTCACTTCTTCAGTTCCACTTCCTGATTTCATAATTAGAAATGAACTGATCAGGAGGAATTTGGCCAGACGGCTATGGGAACAGAGTCCTCTTGATGAGGATGGGCTTGCCATAGTAGAGTGGTCCCAGGTTTTTCAGTTTCTGACACAATTTGCTATGAGTGTCCTGCTCTAGGGACGTTTGTTCAAGGCTTTTCCTAGAGACATGCCACTGTGTTTGCTCTTGTGACCTTCGTACCTCCTCCGTCATCTCTTGCTCACCTGATTGCTCCCACCTGCATTTTCCTCCTATGCTGTCTCCCCTGATGCCCACTGGTAAGATATTCAGCAGAAGCTCGTTGGCAGTTATATCTATGGTGGTTTAACTACACCACTTTTCCCTGGAAACCCACTGTAGTTCCCTGTGCTGTCAAGCAATTTTTTAGAATCAGACTATGCTTAGGTTGTATTGTTTTGTTTTTCTGCCCTGTGGGTCAGGAAACAGATACATTATAGGATGCAGACTAACTGGTACAACAAGCAAGCTAGTCAGGTTAATTTAACAGAAAAGACTGGGATCTCATTACCTGGTCATGGACTTAATATAGTGGATGAGTTGATTAGGAGACCTTCCATCTACTTTTTCTTGAAAAATCAAAGGCATCAATTGTGCAGGTGTAATGCAGGTGCAGGGCAGTGCATGTGTCGTGTGTACCCCTCAATTGCCTTTCACTGCCGATACCTACCACTTAGAACAGTGCTCAGACTGAGGAGCAATGCAAATCCTTCTCTCCAAATCTCTGCTTGTCAGTCATGAGGGTAACCAGTTTCCTAATCTATGCATTTTGCCTATCACTAAGTTTGTGTAAACATAAGCCGTTCTTTTTTCTAACCTCATCTGGAGTTGAGGTCTAAATATACTCAGAGTATAGGCAGCACTTATCTACAGTTTCAGGTCAAGTGCAGTCTGAAATTATTAGCAGTATAAAGAAACAGGTTTTATTCATACATTTAGAGAGGGAATATGTGTAAGTGGGTATGTTTTGGTATATGACACTTAGAAATTAGATTCTGGCATTCTGAGTAGTAAGTAGATTTGCTTCATTTCACATGGGAAATCAGTTGCTCTCTTGTCCCTTGGTTCTGCTCCATATACAGTGAGTGCATACACAGTGGTTCACAATCTTGCTATATTACCCAACCTAGCCTCAAATTCAGGGTTTCCTTACCTCTGCCCCCTAAGTGGTGCCATCCCAGTCAAGGTCATCTGTTGTGGTTTGTGCATTGTGGTGTTGTGTCCTTAGTAATAGTGGACTCAAAGTGTAAGGGTGGTGATGTTCATAATTTGATTAGAATGTGTGATAATTGTTATTTCATTATTACTGTCTTATTCTTAATAATTTTTAAGTTAAAATTCACCATAGATTTTGTTTGGGGAAGCTATAGTATGGTGGTTTTTGTTTTGTTTTGTTTGTTTGTTTTTAAGGCATCCAACTGGGGCCCAGAAATGTATCCCTGTGGGATAAGGAACCACATTGTGTTCACTGTTTGCAAATTCTCCACCCTAATTGGTGTTGTTATTCCTCATTCCTCACCCATAGAGAAGATAAGTCTCCTTTGGGGTCTCTAACATTGTCAGGACATGGGTTGAGGAAAGTTTCTGTTATTTTTGTGGGTGAATGATTCCAGCCATCTCTGTTCCCGTCTTGTTTTTCTCCTTATGGATCCCTTTAGGAGAAGAGCTCATCGCCTGTGTGTTCTGGTTCATTTGCCAAGGCTCTAGCTCATTGGGCTGCCCTGCTTACTCTCAGGTCCCTAGGACTGATGTATTAGCATCCGTATGGGCTTCCCATGGGGCAGATGGGTGTTCATAGCTCTCATTGCACTGTGAATCCATTTTAAATGGCCTCAGTGTGATGCTTACTGTCTCCTGTGTTGTAAGAAGAACATATCTGGGAAATGGGTCACCCAAAGACTAGCAGATCATTTCCTATCTTTACTTGGTACAGATACTTTATTAATCTTAAACATTTAAGTCTGTAATTAGCAGGAATCTAATTGGAGATAAAATAGCATCCCCCTGAAAATCTGGGATTGCTGGAAGAGCACCTGATGGAATTTTTTCTCACCTGTAGGTTTTCATCTTGATTGATGGCATAAAGAGAATTCAGCCTCTGCCTGTGCTCTGCCATTGCTCTTCTAGTCAGAAATTCTGATGAGCAGCTTCTCCCTACATTGCAACCACCATTCTTTAAAAATAGTGTAATCTAGTTGTGTCGTTTATGGCAGTGTTTATTCTGCACCAATTGAATACTCATTTGTCTCTTTAGGACCCTGGACATGGGTCATGGTACGTGGTATTTGGGGTCACTGTGTTAATAAGGCAACTCTATATAGTAGATCTAGATGCACTTTGAATCACCTGGAAAGAAAGTCTTAATAAGGAATTATCTAGATATAGTTGTCCTATAGGCATGTCTGTGGGAGATTATCTTGATTATTAATTGATATATGAAGCCCATTATGAGCAGCTCCATTCCTTAGGAAGGATGTCCTCAGTAATATTAAGAGGCAAAAGCCTATGAGTTTATTCTCTATGCTCTTGACTGGACATGATGCTTTAAGTTCCTCCCTTGACTTTCCCATAGTAGTGGGCTGTAACATGAAATTGCAAGCCAGGTGCACTTCTCCCCTTAGGTGATTGTTGTCTGCATACTTTATCCAACAGAAATGAAATAGAACTGTTACATCACTTACTACTGGATTTTGCCCTGCCAGTTATTTTCTAGGACAGGAGTTATATACTCAAACCTCTGTGTTTTGGTAGGTTTGTCTCCAAGAGCAACAAAGTACTATTTGATTGAAGCTGCAGATATCCCATAAGAAGTAGTGTGGGTCTTTATTCAGATAACTGTAATATGCATATATATTTATGTATTAATAATACAGAGGGTTTTGCTGGGTTGAAAAAACCACTGATTTTGAGGATTGAAGAAACAAGGGCTAAGGCATGTGGTGTGAATATATATGTGTGTGTGTGTGTATGTATGTATATATTCTTCCAGAAAGTTCTGCATGGCTCCCACTCTGTGGCTCTGCAATTCAAACTAAATTAAACTATCTGGTGGCACACACCTGCTAATCTAGCTAATTGGGAAGGTTTGACAGGAAGATGACAAATTCAAGGTCATCCTGGATGACTTAGTAGGACTCTGCCTCAAAATAAATGTTTTTAAAGGGAGCTAGAGAAACAGTTCAGCAGTAGAGAGCTTGCCCAGCATGTATAAGGCTTTGGATTCAATCCTCTATAATGCAAGGGGAAAGAAGAAAAACCAAAATATCAGAGCAACCATTATTCTTTGCCTATCACAGTGGGAGTCCTTATAGAACAGCATTGTTAACAGCTTAGGACAACAGCCGCTTTCCATTGACCACTGGAGCCAGTTTTCTGGGAGATAGTGGACATGTAAGATCTTTCCTTTGGCTGAAAAGGGGAGGAAACTTTCAAAGTCTTCATTTATTTGATATTCTGCTTCTGTGGAGGGGAATAGTAGCCTGTTTTTTATTTCCAGGCTGATAAATGTTCATTTTGAGTGCAGTCTCATAGAGACTTGATGTTGAGTATAAGTTTTCAGTTTTGTTTTGCACAAATTGAGTTACTAAGCAGAATAAAAGTCTGAGAACTGTGTTAGTATTAATGGTGTTTATATGTGTTAAAATGTCAAGGACAGGATCCAGAAAGGACACATTTTTACCCATGGAGGTTACAGGAATAGAACAATCTGGCAGGCTTTGTTTATGCTCAGTGACTTAAACTCCTAGATACAGTGGTGTCTGAGATAGAAGGGAAACAGTACTTTTCAGCCTGGGACGGGAGTAGAAACATTGTGTGCCTTCCGTTCTCTAAAGTACCTTTGCTCTGTGTTTTGTGATGCCCATTGTGGGCTGGCTCTTGGAAGTCACGTAATAATATATTGAAAGAAAAACAAAACATGTTGAATTTTGTTGCCAGAGATAAAATTGCATGGCTAGTACCTGGCTCATCTGTGCTTACTTGGGAAGTGAACAGCAGACAAATAGCATGGAAGTTTCCCTTCTCATGAAAGTCAGCATCTTCTGCCTCCTTCCGCAGTTACTTCCCATCTTCAAAGTCACCTTGTAGTCTGAAGGGCTTCTTGAGTTCAGTCAGCTTGTTTAGTTAGGCACTGGGAAGCACAGGCATCTCTTCTGAGGCTTTGCACATCCCAGCAAGGGCCCAACCCTGAGCTGCCCCCAGTTTGCTTCACTTTTGAAATCTTGCAAACTTTAATTTTTAGAAGTATTTTTTTTTTAATTTTAGGCTCGCAGCAAATTTTTTTTTTTTTTTTTTTTTTTTTTTTTTGGTTTTTCGAGACAGGGTTTCTCTGTGGTTTTGGAGCCTGTCCTGGAACTAGCTCTTGTAGACCAGGCTGGTCTCGAACTCACAGAGATCTGCCTGCCTCTGCCTCCCAAGTGCTGGGATTAAAGGCATGCGCCACCACCGCCCAGCTCGCAGCAAAATTTTAAAAAGTTCTCAGATGTCCTCCTCTCCTGCTCTTCTTTCAAGTAAAGAACTAGGTTGACTATGCTCTCAACAAGTTCTATCTGCCTCTCATTGTCCAGCATGTGGTGCCCTGACTAAAGGGAGGCTTGGAAGATGCTCATTTAGCTGGGTGTTGTGCCTCAGGATAAAACTGGGACTGGTGGTTCTTGGGTAAATATGAGAAATTGCTGGCAGGAAATCTCTGTCATCTGATATAAGAATCACCCCCCCCCCTTGGTTATACAAAAGGAGTTTGAGTCAAAAACTTAAAGTAGTATGTTTTAAAAAGCTCTTTTTAGTCTTTCAAAATTATGTTTATGTGTTATTAATTATACCATGTATATGTGGTATTCATGGAGGCTAAAAGGGTGTTGGAGCCCCTAGAACTAGAGTGACTGATGTTTCTGAGACATGTAGGTGCTGGGAATAGAACTGCAAGAGAGTCAGTACTCTTTACCACTGAGTGTCCTTCCAGCCCCAAAAGCTGTTGTTTATTTTTACTTTAATATTAAGGTATTATTTACTTTGTGATTAGCGTTCTTAAAGACTTTATCTTAAGTATTTTAAATTATACTAAGAAATCATATATAAGGTATGTGGAAGGCCAAAGCACTTTGGACACACATTTTTATAGCGAGATTTGAGAGGATGCTTTGTAAAATTTTTAAGAACAATTTTTATGTATTAAAATATTTAAAACTGAGTTTTGTGTTTTAGAACATTATAAAAATAGTAGCTTGAATATAGACTTTAAATGCTTTCCAGTAGAAAATTCTTCAATTTATTTTGGTTTCAAAAGGAGAAGCCTTGACAAGCCCCACCTTTCCTCATCTCCAGACTATGGCTCTCTTTGTGATAAGTCTGTCTTTTTTTCTTTCATGTAGAGCATACTCCTTCCATGTTACTGCGGATGGCCAGATGCAGCCTGTCCCGTTTCCCCCTGATGCCCTCATTGGACCTGGGATCCCCCGGCATGCTCGGCAGATCAACACCCTCAACCATGGGGAGGTGGTGTGCGCAGTGACCATCAGCAACCCCACAAGGCACGTGTACACAGGTGGCAAGGGCTGCGTTAAGGTCTGGGACATCAGCCACCCTGGCAACAAGAGCCCCGTCTCTCAGCTGGATTGTCTGGTGAGCGAGCATGAGGGGCCTGAGCTTCACTTCTATTAGGAGGGAATAGATTCCCCTCTGTTTTCTGTTGGCTGCTCAAGCTCCTCCCCCTCCCCCAAATTGGGCAGGTTTCCATTACTGCTACTATGTGGGTTAAGTCCTAGTGTTGATAAGTTTGTTTTTGGAGATGTTTTGTGGTTGTTTGGAGCTCACTCTCGAGACATGCTTTCTAAAATGATGTCCTGTGCAATAGAGAAAAGACAGTACTTGTGGACTTTGATCCCTGCAATCTGCTCACCTTTAAATTTCTTTGTAAACTCCAGATAAATACCAAACCTTCAACATGTGCTAATATGGCAGGAAAACCCTTCCAAACAGGTTTGGTATTATTGCAGAGGTGGGGGAGATGATTTTGCCTTTTTTCCATAGCTTCAGTAAGACAGGAACAGAAACAATTGTCTCTCAAAGCACCCAGCTACCCCATCGAGCGTTTAAAGACATCCATTTGCCTTAAGATTGTTAGACCTGTACAGTCTTCAGCAGACTGTGGACTGGGCTGTATTGCCTGCATATCTACAAGATGTTATTCTCAAATGAGAAGGGCGGATTCTTTTAGAGATAAAGACCTGATATGCATGTGTCTGTCTGTCTGTTTCCCCCACCCCAGTATTAGCCATGGTAATATTGAGAAAGTCAATACACTAAATTCTTAGATAAGTAGTCAGTGCTCATTGGACAGTGTCAGGAAAAATGAAAACAAAAACATATTTGGTGAGTCTGCTGTATCTAACAGTAAATGTTGGCGAGAAGACCTGTTTCGCACAAGGAAGTATACTCACCTACATTACATCTGTATGCTTTGGGGTCTGTCTGTGCAGTTGGAAATCAGGAACGAACATGGTTGAGCAGCCCTGTGAGTTTGTTTACTCTTTGGAAGAAAACCATGGCAGTTGGACCCTGATCTTTCCTGTAGAATAGAATATCCATGAAACGTCTCTTTTGAAGTTTAAAAACCAGAACAGCTTTTAGGAATACACAGTATTATCAGTTGACAATGTTCTACAGTGATTACATTCTTTCATTTCACAGAATAGAGATAACTACATCCGTTCCTGTAAATTGCTACCTGATGGCTGTACTCTCATAGTAGGAGGGGAAGCTAGTACTCTGTCCATCTGGGACTTGGCAGCTCCAACTCCTCGCATAAAGGCAGAGCTGACATCCTCAGCCCCTGCCTGCTATGCCCTGGCCATCAGCCCTGACTCCAAGGTCTGCTTCTCTTGCTGCAGTGATGGCAACATCGCAGTGTGGGACCTGCACAACCAGACCCTGGTGAGGTGAGTACAGGGTCCTTCCTAGGGGAAGCCTCAACTAAGAGGCTGCTTTTGTTGAATGTGGATACAAAGGCAAACTATGGCCAGCTGTGGGTGAGGAATACAGTCTTTCCATATGCCAGAGTGTCATCAACACATCACGTTCCCATTCTTTGGTCCATATTGAGATGAAAGATCTTGCTTTGTCAAGGAACAATATTATGTGGAATAAATGACAACACAGGGGCCTCTAATCTTGTAGATGTTTTGAGCTTGGCCAGAGTCTTGTTTGTGCAAACGGAAATCTACTGACACAAGACAACAAAAGAACATTAAAAATGAGCTTCCATGAATTGAAAGCACAAAATGGCTTTAAAGTATCTATATTTCTCTGTAGCTAACTAAGAGGGTCATTGCTCTTGGGAACACATGGGCTTCTGCTAGGCTTCTAGATCCTCCCTCTTCCCTCAGCAGCTAATCTGGCTCCATTTAGTGCTCATACCAGAGGTGTTCCAAAAAAAACTTTAAGAGTAAGCACTTAAGTCAAGTGTAGTGGTAAAGGCCTATTACCCCAGCCTTTGGGAAATGGAAACAGGAGGATTTTAAATCTGTCTATATTGCTAACCTCTACTTATAGATGAAGAACCCAGGCACAGAAGTTACTTTGCATTGGCCCTGTAGTCATATCTAGCATTCTGTATGCTGGCTGCCTGGAGAAGCACCAATCATATATATATATATGGGATGGGGGCAGGTGTGTTTTGTATGTCTTTTAGTTTGGACTGACCATGTGTGGCCGGTGGCTGCTCTATGACACAGCATATTCTCAACAGTCAACAATTTGGCAGTCACAGTAGAGTATGCATGGAGGGGGAGGCTAGAGCAGCACCCATCTAGTGCTGGTAGTCCTCAGGGAGAGATGTTTGGCTTAAAGAACTAATAATTAACTCAGCTGAAGAGGTGGTAAGAAGTCAGGATGAAGGAAAAAGGTTGTGACAGTTGTTTGAAGAAAAGAAAGGTACCACAAGGACTCCTTCAGCCTGTGGTGATCGTAGAGAGGCCTGTTAGCGCTGTTGAGGTTCACTTTCTGGGCTAAGCCGCAGGAGTACTGGGCATGTGTGGGGCGAGGGGACTAGTTGGGACAGGATCTAAACTAGGGATTGAGTTTGTGAGAGAACGATTTCTGGCTCATATCTTGGCTGAGAATTCGGGGCAGCCGTGGTGATTTTCTTCCTTCCCTTACACTTTTAAATTCTAAGCTTGGCGCTCTGTGGCAATAAGGTATGGGGGGCCTAGAGAAAGAAAGGACCTTCTTGGCATTGAAATTTCTAAGCAGTTCTATGCTGGGTCTTTCCTGGTTCTGAAGGTGGGTCCTGACCTCTCTGATCTGCCCTGGCCAGTGCATGCTCAGCATGTAGAGTCACATTTGTGAGAGTCACTGCATGTATCCTCCCCACCTGCCAACCCCAGACCCTTCCGTGTTCATGTTGCTCTCTCCACTGCCAGCCTGTCTTATTGCCTCATGCCCTTTCAGGGGTCAGATATCCCTGCCATCCAGTTGATTTGAATGCTCTTTGGATGTTGCATGAGTGTCCCCTATAAAGAAAGCTTTGCATTGGGGGTGGGATCTGGCAAGTGTCTGTTGTCCTCAGTCCTTTTCTTTGTCTCTACCTAGCACCTTTGAGGTCAAGAGGCCTGCTTGACCCTTGGTCTCTGGAAGTCCACATTTCCTAATGCAAGGCCCTTTCTGATTCAGAATGGCAAGGTTGAGTACACAGGAGAGCTCACACTGTGCTAGCAGAAAGGGCACTGCTGGTCAGTTCTCTTCTGAATGTGTGTTCTTGGAATAAGCCTTTTCCTTTCTGTGGGTTCAAACCTCGGCAACTGACGGACAGGTTTTTATTCCTTGAGGAAATGATTTGGGTTTTGTTTGTTTATCTTTATTGTCTTTTAGTACTTAAACTCTTTTCCAGACCTTGGAAGAGTTTCACTGGGCTTATTTATCAGAGGTGGCCCTAGTAGCATACTTTTCTTCTGGCAGCAGCCTGCAATGCCATTCAATTTCTTTAGGCCTTGGATCTTGAAAAAAGAAACAGAACCTGCAGGGGCTGTTTCCTGTGCTCCTCGGGGGAAGGTTAGTTTGATATTGCACACCAACAGACACTGAGATGACACACAGTGAGTCCAAAACCAACAACACATCAGTGTTTACTTTGAGCTCTGGCAGGAAATCATTATTCAGTCTGGTTTGTTTTATCAGGCAGTTCCAGGGCCACACAGACGGAGCCAGCTGTATTGACATTTCTAATGATGGCACCAAGCTCTGGACAGGCGGTTTGGATAACACTGTGAGGTCTTGGGACCTAAGAGAAGGGCGGCAGCTACAGCAGCATGACTTCACATCACAGGTGAGTGCTTGGCTCCGGCCTGCTGTGGAGTCAGAGGGCTTGTATGGATCATTCTCCTACCCCAGCATCAGGGTAGCCAGATAAACAGATCTACATTAAATTTAAAGTAACATGCTTAAAACCATAGAATACAGCACCCCCTTCATCTGCCCCTGCCGAAAGAGGGGACAGTTACAGAACATTAAGATGCCTTATGTGCACATAGTTTTGGTAAAAGGAGTTTATGCAGTAGAGAATATACATGTTTCCTTCAGCAGGATATAGTTTGTTGTGTTTATATTCTCACTATCAAATGCAGAATGAGTGTGGAATGAATATTGATTTGTTTCAAGGAGTCTAAGATCATATGGATACCTATCTCATTTCTTAACCTTGAAAACAATCATGGCGAAGTCCCAGCATTAAGGGGGCAAATGGACTCTGGGTCCCATCCCTAACTAAAAAGCTATTTGTAATTTTGATATTCACTAGCAAAGGAAAATCAGTGTTCTCCAGTGGAGCGTCGCCAGGGAGATCTACCGAATTCTGGGCAGGCCCCATACCTCAGACTCCGGGTTTTGTAGGAGGTTTTTGTTTTGTTTGGGCATTTTTTTGTCTTATTGATGTTTTTGTGTTTGTGTATGTGTGTGTGAGAGAATGTAAAAGTGGGTAGGGAGGGTGGGTGGGTAAAGAGGTGGAAAGAATCTTTGTGGAGATGGTGGAGGGGAAAATTATCAGAATACATAGTGTAAAAATGTTTTTAAATAGAAAAAATATCATGACCAACTAACTAGATCTTTGCTTGGGGTATTTTGTTTTGTTTTAAGATAGGTTCTGATTCTGTAGACTATCTTCAGACTAGCTTCAAAAGCAAGGCAGTCCTACGGAGTACTAGACTTGAAGATGTCTGTTATTATTAACTGGAGTTTTAAAGCAATATAAAGACATAGTAATTTTGGGGAAGTAATCAGATGTCACATGTCTGGATCTAGGCTTCTGAGCTAAGGCAGTGCTTGCGCTTTTCTGGTGCCTTCATCATGGTTAGAGTTGTTCTTTTGTTACTACTCAGTATTTATTTGCTTGTTTGTGTACTAGTAATAAAATAAAACATAGGGTAAAAATCTTATTTCTGTTGCTTTGATAACATACCACGACAAAAGCAGCTTAAAGGAAAAAGGGTTTATTTTAGATGACTATTCCAGATTACAGGCCATCTTTGTCATAAGTTCCAGTGCCAGGAGCTTGAGATAGCTGGTCACCTGGCATCCATAGTCAAGGAACAGAGAGGAAGAAAGTACTGCACACGCTAGCACAATCTCTATGTCTAAAATACAGTCCAAGGCTCAGCCTATGAAGTGGTGACTTATATTTGGGTTCTTTCTACTTAAATAATGCAAAAACTAAGAAAATCCTTCACAGGCATACCTATAGGACAACCCAGTTCAAACAGTTGCTCACTAAATACCGATTTTAGGTGACTACCAGTATTTTATTTTTATATTTCCTACTCTACCCTTCTGTAGAATACTCAGGATATTATTTTTGGTCACCATTTTTATACTTTTGAAAATGTTTAATGGCCATAAATGTCAAATGTATGTAAGCCTGTAACAAGTACAGAGTTAGGTGTGTGCATTACCTCTCCTAAGCAGTAGTCAGCAGCTGGCCAGTCTGTCCTGCCGTCGTCACTCCAAACACTGGATTTCAGATTCTAGACATCATCTTTTCTTGCACAAGTATGTCAGTTAGTATATCTTTATGATGACTTTTAGTGCCATTCTCCAAGATAATTTCTTACTTCACAGCATGGATGAAACTGTTCAGTCTTTGGCTTGTTCAGTAGAGGGTCCTGGGTTTTGCTGCATCTCATGCCTCTTCCAGACTGGAGTTGGCTAATTAAACCTCGATTTTGCCATCCCTTGCTGCCTTTTCACTTTCTTAATTTATTGAGTAAAATCATCAGTGATCTCATCCTACTTATAACAGATCTTCTCCTTGGGATACTGCCCAACTGGGGAGTGGCTTGCTGTGGGGATGGAAAGCAGCAACGTGGAAGTTCTGCACGTGAACAAGCCTGACAAGTACCAGCTGCACCTCCATGAGAGCTGCGTGTTGTCCCTAAAATTTGCTTATTGTGGTGAGTTTAGCTGCAAGGCTGTCAGTGGCCTGATTGGAAAATACTTCTTAAAAGCATGGTTAGAGATGGTATCTGAGGGGGAAAATGTTCCTTTCCATGCAGCTGGATGCAGTAATTTTAATTTATAATTCTGTTGACCCTCAGAGGCGAGTAATGTCTGTCTCAGCCTGCTTTGTTAATTTGAGAAAAGTCAGCAGGCACTGAAATAAACTTTGAGCACAACTTGTTTTGTGGTAGGGGTGGGGGTAATTGTTAGTGCTCAAGAATGGTGGGAATCACTATGTACTGACTATACTGAGGATACAGGGGCAGATGTATGGTTAGCTGCACCCAGACTCTTTTTCTCTGAATGAGAACCGAAAGGAAAGTCTATGAGGAGACGTGCTTTGAATGGTCATATATTTGTTCATTGGC
The DNA here is from genome assembly GCF_950005125.1 of Chionomys nivalis. Lineage (NCBI taxonomy): Eukaryota > Metazoa > Chordata > Mammalia > Rodentia > Cricetidae > Chionomys > Chionomys nivalis. Next base: position 72,381,447 of record NC_080096.1, read on the forward strand.
TGTGAGGATAGATGGGTGAATGTGTAATTAACCCAAATTGGACATTCTCTATGTATCTGATGTGACAAACATTTCACATTAGTTCAGTATTTAATTATTTTTGCTCTTATTTTTTCCGTAAGACTGAAAATGGCTGTGATGCTGAATAAAATATTAAATGACTCATTGTACTAGCACACACACATGTGCTCACACACACAACAAGCTCAGGTGTGTGTAGAAGCCTGTGGTCTTCACCATTTATCCTAAAGCCACTCATCATCTTGATTTTGAGGAAGACTTTTCACTAAACGTTGAGCTTGTCTTTTTGCTAGACTAGATGGCCAGCAAGTGCACAAGGCCTACTTGTTCTATGCCCTTCCCCAACTTGTCTCTGGGAGTTGGATTCCAAGTACACAAGGCTACATGCCAGAAATCTGAACTCATGGACAAGCTTGCACATGTTTAGCCATCTCCTCAGTCCTTTGACAATTTTTTGATTACAAACATGATCACACTAAGGAGCTTACTTGAATTATATAGACCAACCCTTTGGACATTGTACTTGACATGTTAAAAATACTCTCTTTTGAGCTAGCTGTAGTGGTCCACACCATTAATTCCAGCACTTAGGAGGCAGAGGCAGGTGGATCTCTGTGAGTTCAAGACCAACCTGGTTTACAAAAAGGTCTAAGCCAGCCAGGGCTGTTATACAGAGAAACTGTATCTCAGAAGAAGAAGAAGGGAAAAAAAAAAAAAAAAACAACTCTTTTGGATGAGCTAGATCATTCCATGGGTAAAAGCATTTATTATTCAAGCCTCATGACCTGAGTTCAGTCTTTGAAATCCATGTTAAAAAGCTAGATGAGCTAGGGAACACCTATAATCCCAAACTGCTACAGTGAGCTGAGAGTGAGCTGAAACAGGAGAATGGAAGCCAGAAGCTAATAGGGCAGCAATAGAAACAGTAAAAGAGACCCTTCCTCAGAAAGGGGGAAAGAGAACCAATTCCACAAGCTGTCCTCTTCACCTTCACACATGCCTCCTGACCTGTTTGTGCACATGCACACGCATGCACGCACGCATACACACACATACTAAAAACAGTGCTCTATTACAATTAATTCCAACGGGAAATTTTAATATTGCTGGAGTTATATGTTCCTTTGCTAATCCTAGGCAAGTGGTTTGTGAGTACTGGAAAAGACAACCTCCTCAATGCCTGGCGGACACCGTACGGAGCCAGCATATTCCAGGTACAGAAGTGTGCTACCTTGTGTCCTTTGAAACAACTAATGAGGTTACCTTAAAATGGAACACATTAAATATCCTCTGCCTGTTGTTTTTTCTTACAGTCCAAAGAATCCTCATCAGTGCTTAGCTGTGACATCTCTGTGGATGATAAATACATAGTCACTGGCTCAGGGGACAAAAAGGCTACCGTGTATGAAGTCATCTACTGAAAACACTATGGCTTCGTATTTACAGTTGAATTGGGCCAAATGTTTGAAATTTGTAGAAATAGAAAAGTTATAATTAAAAAGAACAAACAAACAAAAACACTCGAAGAAACCTGTTTCCAAACGCTGACACAGAACTGCTTTGAGTCTACAAAGAAAAGGCAACAAGTCTATGAATAGACAGTCACCTGTCTACCTTTGGACACTACAACCACACAGAGGCCACAAATGTGGGCTAGAGGAGCAAGCTGCTGCCTGTCAGTCACACCTTGCCCAACTGTGAGCTTACTTTTCCGTTCCTTGCAGTTTACTTCACGTTGAGTCCTCTGTAGAGCAGTGGTGTCTCCAACGAACTTGTTTCTTGATTTTGCATCTTGTGATTTTTTTTTTTTGTATTTTTGTTGGTTCAACATTTGTATAAATTGTAAATATATTTGGTTTATTACAGTAAAGCCTTTAGTACCAGTAAGTGGTCTTCCTCCTTGATTGATTTTAATCAACACTTTGGGTTTTGAGAGTAAAGTCCATGCACATGTAGGTAAGTTCTCAGTGCTCTTGTCTTTGCACACATGTATTTGACATGGACGTCTGCTGTGTTGGGACTGATCGTGTCAAGTCCTTGTGGATCACCAGAGACTAAGGATCAGAACTGGAACTGTCAGTGAATGACAGCTTTAATAGAAGAAGTCGAAATTACTTTGATACTCATTCTTTGAGACTTATGATTAAAACTCACAAACTATTATCATGATTTTTATTTTGTTTTTAGCGTGGGGTCTTACTTCATATCACAGGCTCACTTTGAATTGGTAGCAATCCTCTTGCCTCAGCTGGGATTACAAGTGTGTGTCACCTTTCCTGGCCTTTTTTAAGTTTTAGATAATATAACAAACCTGTTTCACACATTCATCCCTACTGTCTCCTTCTCTTTCCTTCCCAAAGAGACCGCCTTCTGCTTTCATATTGCATAAATGTGAGTTGTATTTATGGTTAATTCTAGATTGTGTGTATAAGAGCAAATACATAAGCTTTTTTTTCAAGGTCACAAATTAATGTTCTACCTTTTCCTGGTGTCTCACTGAGAGACAGAATCTGCTTTTCTTAGGAAGTCCCAATCTTTTCTTACCTACATTCTTTCCCATTTGTTTCACGAAATGTATAGATGCTTTATGTTTTGTTTTATGATGTGTGCTGTTCGGAAAGCTGTGGAGTTCATGTCCCTGGAAAAATGAGGTGGAAAGTCAGCTGGTTATGTCTCATTGGTACTTACGTGATCTATTATGCTAATTTACTTACTCCAACAAACCTTGCCCAGTTCATCTCATTAAGACTGTCCCTGCAGCTCTGGACATTGCAGTGTGTCATTAATCTTTTGTCTTTATTTTTATAGACAAGCTTTTACCAATTTGATTAGGTGATATCTGTAATGCTGGGCTCTTAATAAGTTACCAACATGTTTTCTTTTGAATAGGCTACATAACTCCTGCTTTATATACTGCTGTTTACTACTATGTGCTAGAAAATAATGGCTGGTAAGTACCAGTAGCTAAGGAATTTCCCGTGTCCTTGTTTTCTTACAATTCAGTGAGTTAGCAGTTCTTTATGCTTTTCATTTATCAAGATCTTTTTATATCTTTATTTTTTTTTTAAATATTCTTTTTTTTTTTTTTTTTTTTTTTTTTTGATTTTCGAGACAGGGTTTCTCCGTAGCTTTGGAGCCTGTCCAGGAACTAGCTCTGTAGACCAGGCTGGTCTCAAACTCACAGAGATCCACCTGCCTCTGCCTCCCAAGTGCTGGGATTAAAGGCGTGCGGTTTTTATATCTTTAAAACATTACTTTTCACCCTCCTTCCCCACTAAATTTTTTTTTTTTTTAAGTTTTAAATGCTTTCCATTAAGCAGATAGTAACCCCAATGGCCAAAGCTGATTTGTGCCCCTCTTCCCTATATTGTGAAGTAATTGTATGTGCCTCTCTTCTCTTTCCACCCAGACACCCAGTCATATAGTGGTAAAAGAACACAGGGATTTGTTTCTCTCCAAACTTAGACTCAGGCACAGGACAGCAGTGTTGCTGTGGGTATGCAAATTCACTTCCACCTGCAAGTAAGGAAGGATTGGAAGTTCTGGGAAATAAGCTACTGAATAGAATCTATTATATCCCTTCCATTTACCAGTCCATTAGCTGAAACAAATGTGGTGTGTCTGGCCTAAAGAGAGATGGCTGTGGGAGCTGAGAATGGAAAGTGAGAATTTGGAAAACTGTCCAGGTCATTGTTTCTCACTTGTATAATGTGAATTGACAAAAATTGTTGTGCCTACTGCTCAAGGTCTTAAGGATCATAGTTGCTATGTCAGCAGGATATAGTGACACCTGTCTCACAAATGCAGCATAGATAAGTCCATTGTCTTCCCCATTATAGTGTTACCCCATCCTAATACCCCCTCTCTCTGTCTCTGTCTCTCTCTCTCTGTCTCTTTCTCTCGTGTGTGTGTGTTTGTGTGTGTCTGTATGGGAGCTTCTACATTTGGTTACCATATGGCTCTTTCAAAAGTCTTTTAGTGTTATTTATCCCATTTTTTCCTCCTCTGCCCTGCACTTCCATCCCCCACTTGAATTCATTACTTCATCTTTTATTATTCTAGTTCAACCCTTTATACAACCATGTTCTATATATTCTTCTTAAAACCGTCTCCTTTACTAATTTATAACATCTATGGGTATTCCAGACAAAATATACACATCTGAAGATTCAAAGTTAGCATCTACAAATAAGGTAAAACATGAACTGATTGTCTTTCTCAATCTGGGGTTACCTCACACTAATTGTTTCCAACTTTATTTCATTTACCTGTAAATTTCCTAACTTCATACTTCCTTTTCAGTGTCCATTTATCTGTTGATGGACATCTAGGCTTGTTTCCATTTTATGGTTATTGCGAGGAGAGCAGCTATGGGCATTGATGAGCAGGCATCTCTGTAGTAGGATATAGAGTCCTTTTGAGTCTATGTCCAAAAATGGAATAGCTTTGTTTTGTGATGTATCTGTGTGGTGGTTTGAATAACTATAGCGCCATAGACTCATATATGTGTGTGTGTGTGTGTGTGTGTGTGTGTGTATGTGTGTATGTGCTTGGCTTATAGGGAATGGCACTATTAGGAGGTCTGGCCTCTTTGGAGCAAGTGTGGCCTTGTTGGAAGAAGTTTGCCACTTTGAGGACTCAAGCTGTGCCCAATACACAGTTGTATCTTCTGCCTGCAGATGAAGATGCAGAATTCTCAGCTTCTCTAGGACCATGTCAGCCTGCACAATGTCATGCTTTCTGCCATGATCATAAGAGACTCTTAAACTGTAATCTAGCCCAAGTTTTCCTTTATTAGAGTTACTGTGGTCATGGTGTCTCTTTACCAAATACAAACCCAAATTAAGACAGAAGTTGGTACCAGGGACTGGGTATTGCTGTGATAGTGCCTAACCTTGCTTTTGTTTGGAGGAATGTGGACTTTGGAAGTTTGGATTAGGAAAACAGCTGAGTGTCTTATGTGGGGCTTAAGGGGCCATACCAATAGCATGGAAGACAGTGGTGCTGAGGATGATTTGAATTTTGAGCACCTGGCTCAAGAGAAGAATGTTAGCATGTTCCCTAGAGACTGTTCTTGTGATATTTTGGTAAAGAATGTGGATGGTTTTTGCCCTTGTCTGATACGTCTTACTTGAGGGTAAAGTGAAGAGTTTTATATTCTACTGGCAGAGGAAATTTCAAAACAACCTAGTATTGACTGTTGTATGGTTGTTAACATTCACTCTTGTGAAGATCTGTAATGGAAAGAAGCAAGCTGAGCAAAGAAAAATGCAAAATGTACAATTTGAGGAGAAAAAGAACACCAGGAAGTCAAATAAAGCTAAATCCCGAGTTCAAGGAAATAAACAGATTAAAGGAAAGCCTGATGTTAAATGGAATAAAGAGAGTAGATTCCTCAGGGCAAGATCCTTCCCAGCTAAACTTCCAAATAGTGAAAAGGAATTAACAATTTAGGCCCAGGTATGGTGGTACATACCTTTAATCCCAGCATTCAGGAGACAGAGGCATGCAGATGTCTGAGTTCAAGGCCAGCCTGGTTTATAGAGCAGGTTCCAGGACCGCCAAGCTTAAGCAGTGAAGCCAGAAATCTGGTGAAGACGTAATTGAATGGGGGCAACCATGTTCCAGCCCCAGAAAGCAGCAGAACATAGCAGTTTTGGCCAGGTGGTTCTGTCTGTAGAGTCAAGGATACAAGAAAGGAATTATGGAATCTCCCTCCTTGATCAAAGAAGGCTGCTGAGGCCAGGCATGTGAAGCCTTCAATGAAGGCCCAGAGAGGCCATTGTGTGAAGCTGTGACTGTGAAGCCTGGATTTCTTTGGAGACCCCAAGATATTAGAGACTCCAAAGTCATGGGATACCTGCTGAGGAGAGATGCTAAGAGGGAGTGGAACCAGCCCAAGAGAAGTGTGTTACAGTCAACAAAGCCGAAGGGTTTTGGAGACCCAAAGAACATTTAACATAAGACATGGAAATACAGAGTCTGGTGTTGGACCAGCTGGTTTTCGCGTTGTTTTGGTCCAGTATTTCCTCACTATGCTCCCTTTCCTCCATTTTGGAATGGTAATGTTTATCCTCTGCCATTATATTTTTTAAATATATGATCTGCTTTTTTATTTTGGATTGTACAGGGGATTGTAGTTAAAAGATTATAATGAATCTCAGAAGAGACTTTGAACATTTAAACAGGGTTGAAACTGTTACAGTAAAGATGGACACTTAAAAGAAATTACAGACTATGGAAACTTTTGAAGTTGAATTGAATGCATTTCTGCATTATGTTATAGTAACAAGCCTATGAGAGCCAGGGAGTGTGGAATGTGGTGGTTTGAATAAATATGGTCTCCCATAGACACATGTATGAATGCTTGACCTATAGGAGATGGTGTCATTAGGAGTTGTGACCTTGTGGGAGTAGGGTGTGGCCTTGGAAGAAGTGTGTTACTGTGGAGGTGGGCTTTGAGGTAATATATGCTCAAGTACCCTCAGTGTGGTACAGAGTCTTCACTTTTGCTACCTGCAGGTCAAGATACAGAACTCCTAGTTCCTTTAGCACCATTCCTGCCTATATACTGCCATTCTTCCTGTCATAATGATAATGGACTAAACCTCTGAACCTGTAAGCCAGCCCCAGTTGAATGTTTTTCTTTATAAGAGTTGTGGTCATGGTGTCTCTTTGCAGCAATAGAAAACCAAACTAAGACAGTCTTTTCTAGTTTTTTTTGAGTATTCACATTGATTTCTATAGTGATTAAACCAGTTTATGCTCTAATCAGCAGTAAATTACCATTTTTCTTTCCCCATATTTACATCAGCATTTGTTGTTTGTTCCTTCCTTGCTTTTCTCGTCTTAGCCATTCTGCCTTCACTCTAAGGTGAAATCTCAAAGTAGTTTTAATTTGCATTTCTTTGGCTAAAAAAAAGTTGAACATTTTTTAAAAAGTGTTTCTTAACCATTTATAGCTCATCTTTTCATAGCATTCTGTATAGGTCTATGCCTCTTGTTGGTTTTCTTGATGTTTACTGTTTTGAGTTCTTCCTATATTCTAGATTCTAACCTCTGTCAGAAGCATAGCTGTTAAAGTGTTTTTCCCCCTGTAGGCGCTCTTCCCTCCATGGTAGTGTTCTTTGTTTTTCAGAAGCTTTTTGACTTCATTATGACCACTTATTTGTTAGTGTTAATGACTGTGCTATAGGAATCCTATTCAGAAAGCCCATTCCTGCACAAGCACCTTCCCTACTTTCTCCTCTGTCAGATTCGGGGTATCTATCAGGTATTTTATCAAGGTCCTTGATCCATTTGGAGTTGATTTATGTACAGAGTGACAGATAAGGATCTAATTTTCTTTACATGCCACTATCCAGTTTGAGCAGCAGCAATTGTTGAAGATGTCTTTTCTCCAGTGTGTTGTTGGCTTGTCAAAAGTTGGGTAGCAGTAAGATTTGTGGGCTTATATGTAGGGGTATAGTTCCATTCCATTGATTACTATGTCTGATTTTATGCTAGTGCCATATTGCTTTTTATTGTGATAAATCTGTGGTGTACTTAAAATCTGAGATGTTGATACCTCCTTATATTGTTCAAAACTGTTTGAGTTATCCTGGGTATTTTGAGTTTCCAAATAGAATTTAAAACTATTTTTCTATTTCTGTGAAGAATTGTGTTTGGGTTTTGATAGAAACTATATTGTATTGGTAGACTACTTTTGGTAGGATGGTCATTTTCACATGAACATGAAGGAGCAGGTCTTCCCATCTTCTGGTATCTTCCTCAATTTTATTTTTCGGTGTCTTAATGTTTTTTTTTTTTAAGTACTTTTAAAACTCTTTCACTTAGTTTTATTCCAAAGTTTTTTGTTTTTCTTTTTGTTTGTTTTGAGGCTTTTGTGACTGGAATTGTTTGCTTGATTTCTTTTCTTATTTTGTTTGTCATTTGTACTTAGGAAGGCTGCTGGTTTTTGTGTGTTAATTCTGTATCCTACTATTTTGAAAATACATTTATCAGATATAGGAACTGTCTGGTAGAAGCTTTAGAGTTCTTTCTGTATAGAATCATATCATCTATAAATAAGGATACTTTGTCTTTTTCCTTTCACATTTATAGTCCCTTTGTCTCCTTGTTTTATTGCCCTAAGATTGCCAGTATTATATTGAATAGGATGGAAGAGAATAGACATAGATGCTCTTTTTTTTCTCTCCATTTGGGATGATGTTGGCTGTAGTCTTGGTATATATTACCTTTCTGAGGTTGTGATAGATCCCCTGTATTTCTAGATTCTCTAGGACTTTCTTGTGAAAGTGTGTTAGATTTTGTGAAAGGCCTTTCCTCAATCTAAAAAGAAGAGATAATCATTAGATTCCTGTTTTTCAGTCTTATGTGGTAGATTGCATTTATTTACGTGTATATATTGAACCATCCCTCCATCCCTGTGATGAAGCGAGCTTGATTGTGGTGGATGATAGTCTATGTGATGTGTTCTCACGTTCAGTTTGCAAGTGGTTTACTGAGAATTTTCATATTCTTAGTCATTAGAGTGTTTGGATTATGATTCTCCTTGTGGGGAAATCTTTTTTTTTTTTTTTAATGAGGGTGATACTGGCTTTGTAAAAATGAATTAAAAATGTTTCTTAATTTTCTATTTTGTGTAATAATTTGAGGAGTATTTATATGAGTTCTCTGAAGGTCCATTAGAATTCTGTGCTGAATTCATCCATCTGGTGTTGTGCTATTTTCAGGTGGGCAAGATAATTGCTTCTATCTGGTTGTATGTTATGGTTCCATTTAGATTAATTATTTCATTTTGGTTTAGCTTTGATTGGTCGTGTGTATCTAGAAATGTATCTGTTTCTTTTAGATTTTCCAGTTTGGTGAAATATAGATTTTTTTTTAAATATCCTTATGATTCTCTGGATTTTCTTGATGTCTGTTGTAATATCTACTTGGTATTAATCTGGATTTTGTTGTTGTTGTTGTTGTTGTTGATTTAGCTAAAGGTTTTTCAAACTTTTCAAAGAACCACCTCTATAGCCTTCAGGTGTATCAGAACTTACTAATTTGAGACCTCTTTTTTTATGTAGGCAGTTAGTGCTATGGACTTTTTCCTCTTAGAACTGCCTTTATTGTGTCCCATAGATTTTGGAATGTTATGTTTTAGTCATGTTTTTGTTTATTTGTTGTTTTGGGTTTTTTTTGTTTTCTTTTTATTTTGGGTTGTTTTTTTTTGTTTGTTTGTTTGTTTTTTTTGTTTTTTTTTTTCTCTTTGCAATAGCCTTTGCTGTCTTGGAATTTGTTTTGACAGAGATCTATTTGCCTCTGCCTCCCAATTGCTGGGACTAAAGGCATGTGCCACCACACCCAACATCATTCAGTTTTTAGAATTGTTAAAATTTTTTTTTGGTTTCTTCCTTGACCCAGTTATCACTCAGTAGGACTTTATTTGTTGTACATAAGTTTGTGTACTGTGTAGTTTCTATTGTTGATACCCAGCTCTTTATTCCATTGTGGCAAGATAAAATATAGGATGTTATTTGAAGTTTGCTGTAATTTTAGGCTTGTTTTGTGTCATAATATGTAGTTGACTTTGGAGAAAGTTTCATGGGCAGCTGAGAAGAATATACATTCTATAGTGTTTGAGTTGAATGCTCTATAGATGTCTGTTGGTCCATTTGATTTATGATGCATTTAGTTCCGCAGTTTCTCTGTTTAGTTTTTGTTTAGATGACCTTGCAGTTCACCTACTATTACTGTGTTGGTGTCAGCCTGTAGTTTTAAGTCTAATGGTGGTTTTGTTTTTGTTTTTAATGAAATGCAACTATGCTTGGTACATATATGTTTAAGATTGTAATCCTGTTGGCAGATTTTTTCCCTTTAATGAGCATGCAGTGCCCTTCCTTATCTCTCTTTTTTTTTTTTTTTTTTTTTTTTTTTTTTTTTTTTTTTTTGGTTTTTCGAGACAGGGTTTCTCTGTGGGTTTGGAGCCTGTCCTGGAACTAGTTCTTGTAGACCAGGCTGGTCTCGAACTCACAGAGATCCGCCTGCCTCTGCCTCCCAAGTGCTGGGATTAAAGGCGTGCGCCACCACCACCCGGCTTCTTCCTTATCTCATGTTCAGTTTTGGTCAGATATTATAATAGTATTGCTTGCTTTTTCTTAGTTCCATTTTCATGGAATGCTCTTTTTCATTCTTTTATCCTAAGTTATGTCTATCATTGATGATGAGGTGTGTTTTTTAAAGACAGCAATACTAAGGCTCCTTTTCTTCAGTCTGGTAGTCTGTCTTTTTATTTGGGAATCGAGACTATTGGTGTTTAGTTGAAATGCGTATTAATTTTTGTCATTTTGTTGATGTGTGTATTGTTATTGTTATTGTTTATTTTGTCTTTATCTCTTTAGATTATTTGTCCTAGTATTGCTAGTTTGATTGTTCCTTTTGACCTCTTGGGTATATTTATTGCTCTCTTCAGATTGAAGTATTTATTCCTTCTGTTATCCCCTATAGAACTGATTCCTTTAATGTGTTTTATCATGGGAAATTTTAATTTCTCTTTTATGTTTAATTGCTGGGGCCTCCATGAAGTTCACTGAGAGGAGAGATCAGAAGAGAGATCACCCTGAGAAGACAGTTCAGTGCAACATGACTTAGCAGCTGCTGGTGGTTCAAACTTAGGGAGTCTAACCTTGAGTGGTTTATTTTAGGCATATTTAAACACAGCAAAATCTGGTGAAAACTATTCTTGTACTAATTAATTCAATCCCACACATACAACAAAGCATACGGATTTATATCTGTCTAAATCTCTTTGATACAGGTTAGTCATGACTATATCAAAATTGTAAAGTGCATATGACATCTTCTGTAAAGATAAGTTCTGTAGTTTGACTAAGAAAAACAAACTTATAAAAATGTCTCAGAGGGTCCCTCCAGCTACACAATTTGTACCAAGGTCACCAGGCTAGAAAACAACTGTGTTCTAGTGTGTGCTTAAAATGTGTTCAGTTTTACAGATAATGTTATGTGTCACGGATAAGACAATATTCTTTATCTGTTGGGCACAACATTTTGTAGCCCTGCTTGCTAAGTAGAGTTGTTCTATGGTATGATTTAGCTCTGAGCTTTCTTCTTTATTTGGAGGAAGCATATAGTGTGAAAGTGAGGTGTTGTTTCCAGATCTCTGCAGTGTTTTATGCTTTTTAATGTCAAGACTCAGAAAAGGTATAAGCCCAGCAAAGCCTCTTTGTGTCCTTGGAGAGCAACACTATGTTTGGTTTTGGGCGGTTTTTGTTTGTTTGTTTGTTTTTTGATGAATCTTTGTGAGCTGCCTTCACTTGGGTAAAGCTGACTGCACACTCAACTCTGAAGACTTTACAGCAGTCCCAGTGTTAGCTACCAGGGAAGGTGCTACACTTTTGACTCATGTCCCCTATGAAGTTTGTAGATAGGAGTACTAGGATTGGGGAAAATGCTTATGCAATGCAGTGTAGCATGTGGGATGAGTGGAGACAGAGCGTGAATAAGGTAAAGTGTTTAAGCTAGAGGTATAAAAAGCAAAGATAATGCTGTTTGTTAGGTTTGGAGAGAAGAAAGATGGACAGAAGAGACTCTTTCTCAAGACACAAGTCACAACCTATCAGTTGAACATTTAAAAATGCAAAATTGTGTCTTTTAAGAGGAAAAAAACAATTTAAGGAAAAAATTAACTTAAAAGATACACACACATATATAATAAAAATTAAAGATTAAGAGTATATAAATTCAAACAGTGGACTGAAATAGTCATTATGTTCTCAGTCAGTTTCTCTTTGTGGTTGGGGAGATCCTCCCTGTGTGTTTACCCTAATCGGCCCATCAGCACACAGTACTTTCTCCACACATCATGCTGGTCTTCCTGCTTCCAGGATGCAGGATGCTGAGGATCCCTGTTGCAGGCTTCTTTACCACACTGCCTTCACCCTACTCTGAGTCTCTGTTTGGACTTCTCCCGTTTGGCACCTCTGTGGGTCTGCAGGCCTGCTTTCAGGGGTAGAAGTCTAAGCGGTGCAACTTCCCCTGTAGGTTCCCATAGACTCTTATCTAGAGCTGTGGGGGTGGGTTGGGGAATCTTTTGTTTGTTTTTGTTTTTGTGTTAAGTTGAGGTCAGCTCAAGTACTGCTCCAGCCTTCTTTTGCTGATTACCTTGGGAAAGAGTCAAAGAACTTTCTCCCAAGACCCTTGGCTCTGGACTTTTGGTAGGTTAGGGGAACTGGTTTTGTGAAGCTCTCAATTTCGTATTAACATACTCCTTGCTCAGGTCTGCTTTGGTTTTTAAAGCAGTAAAGCAGTATTCAGTATTACCCTGGGGCACTACCTGTGCTTTCCTCTGTGGCTGCATGTATCCAGTTGTACTTGGAAGTGTTCAACGACCTTAATTCTTTTAAAGGATCATAAGAAGTCAGCTCATCAAGTGTAAGTACCCAAACAGTAGATATTTGACTTAGTTCCTAAAGAACGACTTTTATAGCCAGTCAACCCGTCTCTGTGTCTCTGTCAGTCACCCCCCATCCCTCTACCACCTTCCTGTTTATTTCATATAGACTTGTATTCTAAATATTAAGAGTCAGTAATTTGTGAAAATTAAATGTGTTGCTGATCCTTTGATTACCTTAAAGGGGTAATTAAGTGTGTCTGAATCTTCTTTTCATTACAAAATACCTCTTGGACTCAATTTAAAAAGTGGAAAGGTTGGATCTGGGATTGTAATTCAATGATACAGTGTTTTTCTATGGATGTTAAAAAAAAAAGAAGTTAAAGCTGGACAGTAGTGGCATATTCCTTTAATCCCAGCAATTAGGAGGCAAAGACAAGCAGATATTTGTGAGCTCAAAGCCAGCTTGTTCTACAGAGTAAGTTCAAGCCAGGGCTACACACACTAAATAAATAAACAAACAAACAAACAAACCTGTCTCCAAAAACAAAAAAGTAGAAATCTGTTTGGGCTAATGGCTTTGGGGTTCCAGCCCTTGATCAAGAAAATGTGTTGCTTTTTATTGCTAGTTCTGTGATTAAACATCATGGAGTGTGTGGTGGTACAAATACCTATAACTCAATAGAAGGGAGTCTTTGAAAAGGCACTGGGTCTCACTGTCCCTTTTAAAGACATAGCCACAGCAACTTTTGCAAAACACTTAAACAGGGCACTAAGCCTTTAAAATAGGAGCCCTTGTGAGATGTTTCAGATTCCAGCTACCTACAGGAACTTTTAATAGTATGCAGATCTTTAGAGCAGAGATGTGTAGTCTGTCCAGTACTACTATTTTAATAGCTCTGTAGTTGGATAAGTAACATTGCAGTAGTGATGAGAATGTCACTAAAGAATAGCCCAGTGGGAACTGTGTATTAGGAAGAATGCTTTGGAATGAAGGCCCTCCTAAGTGTACCCCCAGGTAGAATACACATTTATCACTACTCTGTAACCTTGGCTATGTCTTAGCTCTTTTTAGGTCTTTCTTAAACTGAAAAACTGAGACAATCTCACAGGGCTATTAACAGGATTAAAGAAGTTATAGTATTTTTGAGAAATTAATATGTATTTTTTGAGAAGTTTCTAATTGGGCCTAGTTTGACTATTGAACCCACCAAATGGTGGTTACCTGCAGTTGCCTTTGATCATGAATAGGTGTCTGGGTAAGGGCAACTGAACCTTTCATGCCATGTAACTAGTAATCTCAAGACTCCTTCATTTCACTTAAGGATGTGGTGACTCTTCTTGGTTGTCAACTTGACTACTTCTGGAATTAACTAAAACCTAAATGGCTGTGCATACCTGTGGATTTTTTTCTTAATTGAATTATTTGAAGTGGGAAGATCCATTTCTAATCCAGATCTTTGAAGTGGGAAAATATACCTTTAATTCAATTCTTTTGAGGTGAGAAGATCTGCCTTTAACCTCAAACACACCTTCTGCTGGCAACTTATATAAAGGAAATGGAAGAAGGAAGCTTTCTTTTTCTGCTCATTCTCATTCTTTCTGGCAAGTCCATTCCTTCACTGGCTTCACCAGCTTCTTCAGGATTCCAGTGTATACCGAAGACCAGCTGAGACATCCAGCCTCATGGAGTGAGCAAGTGGTAGATTCTTGAACCTTCCATTCATAATGAACTGTTAATTGGGTTATGTAAGCAATTCTAATATACCCTGTGTTTCTATGCATGTAAATAGTTAAAGAGATTCATTCTATAAATTCTGTTCCCTGGATAATACATATTTATTACTTGAATAACAGTTTCTTTTTGCTACAAATGTTCATCCCTTGCTGTAAGGTATTCTGTATCCTGTTTTCTTTGCTCTAGGTCTAGTTAGAAAATTTTGTCCAACAAAATGATCTAGCTTTAATGTATCTGTGAAACTGATGTGATTAGGTGCATACAACATCCAAAGCTATTTGCAGAACGTGTGGCAGGTTGAGTCTAATCCAGAATCCATGCCATGTAACTAAAGGAAGAGGTTGACTATGAGTGTTAAACTGCAATGGTAAACAGGAGCCAAACTTTGTCGCCCTAATCTTTCTATTTTGTTGTGCTCCCTTGAATTAATTTTCATACACATGCATACATAAGCAGTCTATATTCTTCAAGTTCTCACACTTTCTGTGTCCTTAGAGTTGACACATTGATTGACTCCTCAGTCAGATGAAAAGCCATCATGAAATTACTAAAGTGATATACATTTTAACATTCAATAACTAATGCTGTACCAAACGTCCTCATGTAGGAACTTTTTTCCTTTTTTTTTGTTTGTTTGTTTGTTTGAGCTGTTACCTTGAAGTTTTCTCAAGATTTGGACTATTCGGTCATAGAGTGTAAGTATATTGTAAGTGTATTTTTACGCCTTCCTCCTCCTTTCCCTCTTTCTTTTTGCCTCCATCCCGTCTTCCCTTTTGTTCTTGAGACAGACTGGCTTTGAACTAAGTAGTTCTCCTGCACCAGCTTTCTGAGAGCTAGGGTTACATGAACACATCACCATGTCCACATCCTGCCATATTTGATTTTGATGATTTTTTTTTCATTGAAACATGTAGGTGAAATTAACTGCCTCAGAACAAAACAATTACCTCAGTCAGGCTTCCCTTTTACTAAGCACTTTTGGTATAGCACCTTTCACAAGGAACATTTTATGTGGAAGAATTGAAGGAACAAACCATCTTTTTCCATAATACAAACTGTAAGCTCTTGGGCAAGGTCAGTGCCAGAGCTTGTATGCTCTGGGGTTTTTTTGGAAATGTATGAAGTGATTCATGTCCTACTCTCTGTAAAAGAACATTAATGAGAAAGATGGAGCTTTTATTCTTTGAATGAGTTTTCCCAAGTGGGAGCAGATTCTTTTTGTGATATCCAGAGCTTCTGCTGGGTCCAAATACAATGTTCTACAGTTGCAAAAACCCAACACATAACCTCACTTTGGGAGTGTGAAGTGAGAGATTCTTAATAGTTTAACTCAGAGGAACTCTCCTAAACCCCTCTCTCCCATATATGTGTATCCTCTCTTCGTGTGTGTGCGTGTATAAAGTATTAAGCAGATAGCCATTTTCATACCAATATATTCTCCATTTATAGAACTGTGTAGTGAAAGTCTTTTAGAAAAACAACTGTAGTCCTTTAGAAAACAAGTCTGTTAGTGTGAAGACATACTAACCCATGGGTGACTGTGACCTAGTGAAACTTGTCTGCAGTTTTCTTATTTGTCCCACATAAAAAAAGTGAACATGATAATTTAAAAAGAAAAAAAAAATGTATAAACTGTTGGTCATTAAGAGAGAGCTGTGTGGACTGAGGATAAGAGACTGAGATAGTTGTCACCAGGCCACAGTTTCTATGGTCTGTGTGAGGCCTTACTACATTGTTATGTGTTTTACTTGAATGACTAAGTCTTAGAATAATAAAAAGTTTGATGTATTTTTTCAAACCTTCTGTGATGGCTTTTCTTGTCAACCTGACAACATCTGGATTTTACTAAAATCTAAGCAACTAGGTACACAACTGAGGGATTTTTTTTTCCTAATTAAGCCATGTGAAGTGGGAAGACCCATTTCTATTTGTTGTTTTATGGAAGACAGTATTTTTTCTCACTGTGTAATCCTGACTATCCTGAACTCACTCTGGACACTGATCTCTAAGAGATCTTCCTGCCTTTGCCTCCTAAGTATGGGGATTAAACATGTGTGCTGTCAGCCGGGTGGTGGTGGCGCATGCCTTTAATCCCAGCACTTGGGAGGCAGAGGCAGGCGGATCTCTATGAGTTCGAGACCAGCCTGGTCTACAAGAGCTAGTTCCAGGACAGGCTCCGAAACCACAGAGAAACCCTGTCTCGAAAAAGCAAAAAAAAAAAAAAAAGTGTGCTGTCGTACCAAGCAGAGAATACCCACTTCTTTCAGGTAGCAAGATACACTTTGCATGTTGACATAATTTTATATCAAGTTGGCTCAGGGTAGAGTCATGTGAAGGAGGGAACTCCAATTGAGAAAATTCCTCCATAAGATTGAGCTGTAGGCAAGCCTGTAATTTAATTTTTTAAGGTACCAATCGATGTGGGACCACTCCTGGAGATAGTGATCCTGGGTTCTATAAGACAGCAAGATGAGCAGACTATGGAGAGCGAGCCATTAAGCAGCATCCTTCCATGGCCTCTACATCAGCTCCTGTGTCTAGGTTCCTGCCCCTTTTAGTTTCCTGTCTTGGCTTTCTTCAGTGATAGACTGTATTGTAGAAGTATAAACCAAATAAACTTTTTTCCCCAACTTGCTTTTTGGTCATGGTGTTTCACCACTACAGTAGAAACCATAAATAAAATATACCTTTAATCCAGATGTTTTGAGGTGGGAGGAGCCACCCATAATCTAGACCATATCTACTGACAGCCTATATAAGGACAAGAAAGGAGGAAACTTGCTTCTTTGCCTGTGCTCTTACTCTATGGCAAATCTACTCCTTTACTGGCATTAGAGCCTACTGCTTCCATATTTTAGCATATACTGAAGACCAGATGAGACACCCAACCTGCCTCATGGACTGAATAAGTACTCAGTTGTTGGACCTACTGTTGGGGAGGGGGACCATTGTTGGACTAGCTGGTCCACAGTCTATAAGCCATCCTAATAACTGCCCCCCTTTTATAGTGTGGTCCCTCTCTAGAATTTCTGTTCTGCTAGAGAAACCTGATAAGAACAGATTTTGGAACCAGTGGTGCTTCTGAGCAATAAAGTATAAGCATGAATTTTTTTAAGTATATGTTAAATATTTGGAATAAGCTTTCCAATTTTCCAGTACACGCAGTCACTGAAGTTTCTCCTGGAAAGCTTTGAGAGTACTAAAAACCCATGGTGTGAACTATTTTACAAACTTAAGGAGACAGATACATTTGTTTATCCTAATTCACCAGTTGTGAAAGGCAATGACTCTGTATACAAAACTTAACAGTTTGAAGAAAAATAAGGAAATGATGATGCTGGTCAGTTGCTCCAAGTATCTCTGGATAAATTGACCAAGGGAAAGAATGAGCTCTGTGATAAAATTATTCAACGTCTCACATCTCTTAATACAGTGAAGGACAACAATGAACTCAGTGATAAAACTGGCCAGATCTAGAGGTGCATGAGCAGTCTAAAGGTTTCCAAGTGTGACCTGGAAGACAGTCCTCTCTCCAACTGCCACAAAGCTCAAATGTGATCTTAGTCATTGTAATGTACAGCACAGACAAAGCAATGTCCATAATGGCCTGACCCAAAATGGACAGCACAGGCAAAGTGAATCTTATGGTGGCTTAACTCATATGGACTTTTAGTATTGGCTAATCACTCATGATGTTTCTAGGCATGAAAGACATAAGGAAGGTATTACATTTTTGTTTGATCTGTATATGCAGAAAAATTCTGAAACAAATGAAAAGAAGTCCCCATTGAATTGTAAAAGTGAATTTAGGTCTGTGAACCAATTTTCAGTTTTTGAGTCAGTTTGCAGATGCAGAACCCCTTGAATAAAGAGACAGCCAAGTTCCCCTGAGGATGGACCTTGATAAAAATTTTAAGAGTTTTACTCTTAACCTCTCTTCAGTTCTTTCCCAAAGGAACCTATGACCTTTTTACAAAGTAACTATACACTGGGGGAAAGGAAATAATCAGACTTTCTGGGGTTCTATTGGATATCTGTTTTGAATGGTGCTGATCCCATGAGTCCCCAATAAACATTGTGTTCAGATAGGGGCTTAATGAATGTCAGATGATTCATGGGATTTTGGCTGATTTCCAACTCACAGAAGGTCCTGTGGGCACCTGAACTTATTCTGTGGTTATTTCCCCAGTCCCAGAATGTAAAAATGGGGTAGATACAACCAGAAGTTAGCAGAATTCTTATATTAGTTCCATGGTCTGTGGAGTGAGGGTTATTATAGTTGGAAAAGCTAAATGAAAGGCATTATAGCTGTTCTCTGCCAGGGAAAAAATAGTGAGTCAACAATAGTATCACACATCCCTGGAGTAATTAGTGCCACCATCAAGTAAGATTCAGTGGAGATGGTTCCTACCACATCTCCCTTTAACTCTCCTGTCTGGCCAGTGCAGAAGACAGATGGATTATGGAGAATGACAGTGACTAGTTCTGTGCCATATGTAGAGTCCTTGAGCAAATTAACACATCTCCTAGTACATAGTATGCAGCTATTGATGTAGCAAATGCCTTGTTCTTCGTACCTGTTCATAAAGACTAGCAGATGCTCTTCTCACGGCCGTGGGACAATATGGCGCTGCAGAAAGACAAGAAGCCTAAGAAATCAACCTGGAGGTTCCATTTGGACCTCACTCATCTGGTGGAAGATGGAATTTTTGATTCTGGAAACTTCGAACAGTTTCTCCAGGAGAAGGTTAAAGTCAATGGGAAAACTGGAAATCTTGGAAATGTTGTTCACATTGAACGCTTGAAGAATAAAATCACAGTTGTTTCTGAGAAACAGTTCTCTAAAAGGTATTTGAAATATCTTACCAAGAAATACTTTAAGAAGAATAATCTCTGTGATTGGCTTCGTGTGGTTGCATCTGACAAGGA
Source organism: Chionomys nivalis (assembly GCF_950005125.1). Classification (NCBI taxonomy): domain Eukaryota; kingdom Metazoa; phylum Chordata; class Mammalia; order Rodentia; family Cricetidae; genus Chionomys; species Chionomys nivalis. Next base: position 72,400,535 of record NC_080096.1, read on the forward strand.
GACCTACAAACTTCGCTATTTCCAGATTAGTCAGGATGAAGATGGGTCAGAGTCTGAAGATTAGTTGGCCTTTGTATGTTTTAAAGAAAAACTAAAATTGGACTTTTTCAGCAAATAAAAACCATTGCACTCTTAAAAAAAAAAAGATTAACAGATGCAATTGCTTTCACTTGACAAGGGCAACCATACACCTTTATTTACAGTTTTGCCTCAAGGGTATATTAACTCTGTAACCCTGTGTTGTAACTTAGATCAAAGGCATCTTGATAATTTATCTCTTCCACAAAATATCACATTGATCCACTATGTTGATGACACTATGCTGATTGGACCAATGAGTAGGAGGCAAAACCTTTGAACTTTTTGGTAACACATAATGCACATGGGAAATAAGTCCAACCATATTCAAGGGCCTTCTACTCTTAAGAGTCCAGTAATGTGGGTAAGGGTAACTTAGGCTAAGGTAATCTAAGGTAAAGGATAAATTACTGCATCTGGCCCCTCCCACCAATTAAAAAGAAGTACATTTATCAAGTGGGCTTATTAGGATTCTAGCTACGCACATTCCTTACTCGGATGTTTCCTTGGCCCATGTATCAAGTGACTCAGAAAGCTGCTACCTTTGTGTGGGTCCTGGAACAGAGGAAGGCTCTTCAACAGGTCCTGGCTGCTCTACCACTTGGACTATATGATCCAAGTGGCAGATAGAGATGGTATTTGGAGTCTTTGGCAGGACCCTATAGGTTAATCACAGAAGAGACCTTTGAGATTTTAGAGCAAAGTGCAATCATCGTTTTCAGATAACTATTCTTTAAAGAGATAGCTCTTGGCCTACTATTGCACCTTTGTGGAAACTGAACATTCAACAATGGACCAACAAGTTCCCATGCAACCTCAGCATGGACCTAGATTTTATCTGATCCACCAAGTCATGAAGTAGTATATGCATAGCAACAATCCATTATCAATGAAAGTTATTTATCTCAAATATATGTGATTGGGCCTGAGCAAGCCCTGAAAGCACAATTGCATTACATGAAGAAGTTACCGAAATGCCTATGGTTTCTACTTCTGTTATAATGCCTTCTTCTGCCAAGAATGTACCTATAGCTCTATGGTTGACTGAGAAAGAAAAGACTAGGGCCAAGATTACTGATGGTTCTGTATGTTATGCAGGCACCATCCAGAATTGGACAGCATTATAACCCCTTTCTGGGACAACTGTGAAAGACACTTGGGAAGGGAAATCTTCACAATGGACAGACTTTCAGGGGATACACATGGCATTCATTTCTTTTGGAAGGAGAAAGGGCCATATGTGTGATTGTTCATTAATAGATTCATGGCTTTGCCAATGGACTGTCTGGATGGTCAGAAACTTGGAAAGAGCACAATTGGATAATTGATGAGGAAGACATCTGGGAAAGAAGTTTGGACAGATCTCTCCAAATGGGTGAAGGATGTTGAAATACTTTTATCCCATGTAAATGCTAATCAAAAGGTGACTTCAACTAAAGAGGAGTTTAATAATCAAGCAGATAGGATAAACTATTTTGTGGTCAGTCTGCTTCTTTGCATATCCATCCCTTTCCTTGGCCAATGGATCATGAACAAAGTGGCCAGAGTGGCAGCAATAGGGTTACAAAATAACATAATTCATGTTCTCAACAACATAAACTGCAATGCACCATGGTTGACCTTGCTACAGTTGTTGCTGAGTACCAGATCTACCAACAGCAGAGGCCAATACTGAGACCCAGATATGGCACCAGTCAAATGACCTTGTTGCAGATTCATGACATTGGGCCACTTCCTCCATGAGAAAGTCAGCAGTTTGTCCTTACTGGAGTAGACATTTATTCTGGTTATGGATATGCCTTTCCTATATGTAATGCTTCTACCAAAACCACAATCTGTGCACTTACAGAATGCATATTAATTGTCATGGTATTCTACACAGTATTACTTCTAATCAAGAAACTCACTTCACAGTCAGAGAAGTATGACACTAGGTCCATGATCATGGAATTCCCTGGTCTTACAATGTTTCCCTCCATCCAGAAGCAGCTACCCTAATAGAAAGATAGATAGAATGACATTTTGAAGACAGAGTTATCGTACCAATTAGGTGGGAACACTATAGAGAGTTGGGATAGATTATCCAGAAGGTGGTATATGCATTTAATATGTGGTACTGTTTCTCCCATTGCCACAATCCATGTGTTGAAAAGGGAGTTCTACTCAAGTTTTCAACATGGCTGTCTTTGGCAGCAGCTCCATGGCTTTTTCCCAAACTCTATTTTTCTTCTCCCAGCACTCAGTTTAGTTTTTCCTAAATAGCTCTGTACTACCCTGCTCTGCTATAGGCTCAAAGCAGTTTCTTTATTAGCCAATGGTATTCACAGTATACAGAGGGAAATCCCACATCACTTCCCCTTTTCTGTTTAAAAGAAAGGTTTTAACTTAAACATAGTAAAATTACATAGTAAAAACAAAACAGGTATCAAGCAAGAATTATATATATATATAATCTTTTATCATAACTAAGGAAAACTATAATTATAACTACATATTCTTCAACTCCATCAAAGACTCCATCCAGAAGGATATACTATTACCCAAATAAACAGGAAGTGCATTGTAAGAAACTCTAGAATTGACAGTGATATCTTGCTGGCTTGACAGTAACTCAAAGGTCTTCTGTACTGTTGTGGGCATCCATTTTCAGCCTACTGGCCCATAGTATCTGGCAGATACTATGTATTCCACAAAGCAGGAAATTTCAAATACAATTCTGACTATATTGGCAGTTTGTCAGTCATTTTTTTCTGTGTCTTGCAGAATGTCTAGCAGATTCTTTGACGAAACAGGAACCCTGAAAGATAGTCTCATTTTAAGGCAAATTCGGCAGTCATTTCTCTGCAGGTCCTGCATGTCCAGTTCACATAGCATACCATCAAGCAATCCAGGCAAGAGCAGTTTCTTGCTGAGATGGCTAGCAAACTCCATAAGGAGCCTCTTTGATGCCCATCTTCCTCTTAAAGTAATTGGTGCTGCATATATGTCTCATGTCATGAAAAGTCCTAACTTCTTAAAACATTTTAAATGCCATATTCTGAAGGTCTCTGAAAGATTGGAAGAGTGCTTATTTTACTGAAATATATCTCTATATATCTAGAACACCTAACTAACATGACTACAAGTTTGACTATTATAGATGATTATCTATTAACCTATATTTCTTAATTATACATTACATTTTTAAATGAGCTACACAAACACAATACCTTAGTCAAGAGCAAAAATACATATACACAGTATAACAAAATTAACCTTAAATTTGCATCAATAAATCAAGATCCATACCAATGCAAATCTCTATAGCATATCCCCCTTTAAATGTAAATAAGCACTTATAAACAATCATTTAGGGAATTTGGGCATAGTCCTCTCTAAACTACTTCCTGCTGTTTATTGGGCAAAGTATCTTGGGGTGGGTGTTCACAACAACCTTTCAGGAAGTCTTGGTCCATTAAACCACATTAGTCTGGAATTAATTCACAGGTTCTCATCTGTGGAAACAAAAGAAGAACCTCTTTTCTAAAGCAACATATCTTTAGATTCATATTTTGAACACAAAATACCATTAAAGTATATATGTTTGTTATTTAGCTCCTTCTCAGTCAAAAATTCAAAGAAAACACAGTAATATACATAATCCAGACTCTCTGTGTATTTTCATTCTTTACTCCTTTTAATCTTACTGTCTATACTCTGTCTCCTTAAAGACTTTGTTTTATTTTTAACTCTCTATACTATTTTTCTTCTCTGTCCCAAGTATATGTACATTTATCCAACACTGTGACCCATTTAGAGGTCTATATCTGTCTCAATCTGTCTTTATTGTGTATCTGTAATTTTCTGACCAGGACTGTTTCTTAAAATGCTAAGTACTTCTTAAGAACCTAAGCTGTGGCATTGCTAGGGGAAATATGGTACTACCTGCTTGCCCTGCCCAGTCCAGCATGGCAGAGCTGTTCCCTGCCCCTGAGAGCCATGTACATTGCCCCATTCTCAGTCACACAGTCAGTATATGTTGCCATTAAGCAAGTTGCCACACTCTGGTCACAAACCTCATTTGATGCTCCATAGCTAGACCTCGTCAGAGTTCATACTGGCAGCACAGCCCAGGAAGCTGTAGCCATTTCAAAACAGCACAGCTTTTTTCCCCCCGCTACTGTTGAATCAGGAAAATCTCTCTTAAAGGGGCTGTGACATGCTGCCAGCAAAATGCTGGCTACTGAGAAACCATGCTGTTCTTTTGTGTCTAAAATGACTTTTTAAGCTTTTAGGTTTTACACGGATGTAGTTAGCACATGTTGGAGCACTAATTTTTTGTAAGGAGGCTTACAACATTTCCCCGCTGCCCAGACTCCTGAAATAACCACACAGAAACTGTATTAATTAAATCATTACTTGGCCTATTAGCCCTAACTTCTAATTGGCTAATGCTTATATTTTAATTTAGCCCATATTTAGTATCTTATATTTTACCACGAAGATCGTGGCCTATTGGCAAGGTTCCGGCATGTGTGTCTCTGGAAATTTTATCTTTTATCTTTCTGTCTCCAGCGGTGGCTCCATGGCTTCTTCCCAAACTCCACCTTCCTTCTCTCAGCATTCAGTTTAGATTTTCCTGCCTAGCTCTGTTCTGCCCTGCTCTGCTATGGGCTCAAAGCAGTTTCTTTATCAATCAATGGTATTCACAGCATACAGAGAGGAATCCCACATTAGTCAGTGACAAATTATAACAGTCTAATCCAGGCAGGATGACAAAGGGCAGAGACCTTTAAGGAATGACAATATGGATCCCTCTCACAGGAAAAGAGCCAAATCACTGTGTGTGGAGAACATACAGAATGAGGGTAGAAGAAAATAGCTATAAATACCAGCTAAGGCCATGGGACCAGTTGCAGAAATGAGCATTATAATTGACATCAGTGTTTGTTTCTATTGTATTTTGATAAGAATGTGTTTGTGTGGATATTTTTATTTTCTTTTTTCAAATTTTTTATCGTGTAATGTGTAATGTAATATCAATTAAGAAAATATCAGTGATTATCATATCTAACTTTGAGAAACTAAAAGAATGTCCCTCAAGGGAATTGCCACCTATTCTAAATTTATAATGTATTTGTGGTTGTACAAGGGATAGTTAAATCATATTTGGCATAATTATGGCATGTGTAAGTATATTGTCTGTTTGTAGTTATATGTGGCATATTTATATCATGTTAGGCATGACTATGGAATGGTTATTGTTTTCATTTGAAAATTAAACATGACACAAGGAGATATGATTGTCAAATTGAAAAGATATGTACTTATGAAGGCTATTCTTGGTTGTCAGCTTGACCACATCTAGAATTAACTAAAATGCAAATGACTGAGCATAGCTGTGAGGAATTTTGTTTTTTAATTCAGTCATTTGAAGTGGAAAGACCACTTCTACCCGGACTTTTCAGGTCAGAAGATATATCTTTAATACCTTTCTTTTGAGGTTAGAAGATCCACTTTGATTCTGGGCCATGTCTTCTGCTGGCAGTTATATAAAGGAAAAGAAAGAAGGAAACTCTTTCTCTGCTTGTTTGCTCTCACTCACACTATCTTTCCTTCACTGGTGTTAAAACCTACTTCTTTGTGATTCTGGCATATACCGAAAACCAACTGAGAAACCCAGCCTTATAGACTGAACAACTGCAGGATTCTTAGACCTTATTTTTGTAGAAAATGATTGTTGCACTAACTTGTCCACAATCTGTAAAGCATTCTAATAAAGCCCCTTTCTATAGATATGTAGGTAGGTAGGTAGATAGATAGATAGACAGACAGACAGACGGATGGATGGATTATAGCAAGACAGATGATAGATTTATTCTATAAATTCTGTTCCTCTATACCAATGGTTCTTACCTTCCTAATGTTGCAACCCTTTAATACAGTTCCTCATATTGTCATGACCCCTAACCATAAAATTATTTTTGATGCTACTTCATAATGGCAGTATGCTGTTAAGAAAGGTGACCCATGTGAAAGTGTCATTTGACCCCCAAAGGGGTCATGACCAACAGGTTAAGAAACACTACTCTATGTGCTACAGGCTAAAGAACCCTGACTAATACATCTTGTGAAGAAGTTTCAGGGCCCTTCTAACTTCTCTTTTTTTATGCCTATTTGAATTGTAGCCCATATACAGTCTGTCTTCTGTACCAGCAAAGTATTCTTTTATGTTCTCAGCTCCTGGCTTAGGTGCCAGCATCATTGGTTCTGTTTCTATGGAAACCAGCTTCAGATGAGTGCCAAGAGTAGGGGTTTCAATATTTCATCTGAAATAATTAAGAAAAAAACCCTAATTCTACTACCCCCACCTATCTAACATCCTTTTTTGTGAAAACAAACTGAGAAAGGCTATGAGCAGGCAGCAACATGGAGCAAATCTACGTCTCTCTAGGTGGCTGGCATCCTTTTGATACTAGTTTTAACAAGCAGTTTATCATGGAGAATATGGCCAAATGATTTGTGTCACTTTTATCAAATTTTCTTTAACAGTGTGCAGATCCCTTTGTCCCATTTGCCTTTCTCATTTCTGTACTCATGCTTACCTACATGGTGACCATCTGCTCTGCACTGTAAATCTGATTGGTAAAATGTCAACCTCCTCTACCATCAGTATATAGGTATTAGTAGTAGTAGTAGTAGAGGAAGAGAGAGAGAAAGAGAGAGAGAGAGAGAGAGAGAGAGAGAGAGTTCTTAAATGCTTTACATTTAGCAAATATTAGCAAATATTTGTTACTGGCCCTTCATGGTGGGACACAATAGATAACTTTGATTACTGAGTTTTCAGCACAACAACTACCTGTGCAATGCATGTAATACAATACCTCAGTCTAAAGAGCTCCTTTCTAGAAATGGCCTTGTTCACCATGCTTCTCTTACTATCAACAGTTGAGGGAAGCTTTCCAGAATGTTTCTGAGGGCGTGGTATTGAAGAGGAGATGGTCAGTGGATCAGTAGTTGGTCATTCTCCTTCTACATGCAGACATATATTAGATAAATCACTAGCTGGTTCCTGTTACCACAAACTGGAAAATAAGGAGTAGACTACCCTCCTTCCCATTCTCTTTTCTTCAAAGTGACTGAATGAGTAAAGAGGCCATCCTACTTGAGATTCACTGAATCTCTTGTGCATATAGGAGTTCTCTGCTTTGGGCTGGGAGATGCTTGTGGGGGTAAAGGTTGTGTGAACATGTCTATGTTTTTGGTTTGGTTTGATCAATATCATTGTATGTAGTAAAGTTGGGCCTTACCAGCTGATAGCTGTCTTGAAATAGGTTATTAAATGGATCACCTTGGATATTTGTGAAACCTTTGAGTATCTTCTTAGCATAGTCTGAAAATAGCAGTGTTGGGTTGTTAAAATGGGAAGGATTCCCTAGCCTTTTCTTAGGTCATCTCACAAACGTCAATTGTCAACAGGTATGTTTTAGCTACTATGGTTAATGGCTATTTCAGTTTTTTAAAATTCCAACTCTGTATATTTTACCAGTATTCAATATATTTTAAGTCATTCTGACCAACATTTCAGTCACGAGAAACTTGAGGAAAGTTACAAAAAAATAAATCCTGTTTTTTTAAAACACAATTTTTTATTGATTCTTTGGGAATTTCACATCATGCACCCCAATCCCACTCATTTCCCAGTCTCTCCATATCCACCCTTCATCATTGTAGCATTCCCCCAAAGGAAACGTAAAATGAAATAATAAAAACAAAACATACAAATAAGAATATTAAAGCAAAAAATAAACAAAGAAAAACTCCCACTTCACTCCTGCATCTTTCCCACCTCACCTCAAAATAGAGGTCCTGTGTTTATGGTTCCTCAGGAGCAGTCCCTTCACACACTCCAACATGTCATAGAGGGGGGTAGATGTTGAGGAGGGCTAACTCTCCTGTGCCAGGGTCATCAAGGTCCATTATCCAAAGGCTGATGAGAAGAAAGCTCTCCAGTAAGGGACAGGGCCAGCTCATCATGGCCCTTGCACTTCACACTTAATTCCCATGGGCACCTGTGGTAACACAGGCATAAGACATCAACTCCAGCTGTGGTAGGACCATGGACATCAGCAGCATGTTGGGCCCAGATATCACCATAGCCCCAGGTGGCAGCAAGAGCTTCTGAAAGAATGGGCCCAGGAGCAGTCTGGTCCCTAAACTCCTACCTGGCTCCATGTGTGGGCTGAGATCCCCAGCAGTAACATGATATTTGAGGTAATGAAAACCATGGACCTGAACACAGACCATAGCTGCCGTAGGGCCATGGACACAGACACGGACCCTGGCCACAGCAAAGATGTCGTCTTGACCCTGGGTGGCAGCATGGGCCATCCTGATCTATATGACCCTGTTGGGCACCAACATGAAATCAGGTGCTGGCCCATATTCTGGGCACTTGAACTGCCTTGGTGATAATCAAGCCATGGATATCTATGCAGACCCTGGGTGTGATAGAGTCACAGATCCAGATATGGCCCTCAGTAACAGCTCTGGCCTGGACAACACTATGACCATGGGTGGCAGCACAGGTCACTCAGATTGGCATGGCCCCAGCAGTGGCACACCCCTTGGACCCCAACATGGCCAAAGGTAGCAGTCCAGAACCTGGGCATCCTTGTGGCCTTTAGTGGCAACACAGGCCATGGACATAAAGACAAATCCAGCTGTAGCAGGACCGTGGAGCTAAATATTGTACTTGGCAGCATCCTGGTTCTGAATGCTACCATGACTCTGGATGGTAGCACAGGGTACTCAGATTGGCATCAGTCTGGCAACAAGATGGCCCTTGAACACCAGCATGACCCCAGTGGGTGGTCCAGACCTTGAGCAACCACAAATCCTTCAATGGTAACAGGCCCCATGTATATCAAAATATCCTTGGCTGTGGTAGGGCCACAGACTCAGACCTTGTTATGGGCTGCAGCTTGGACATGATGTCACCACGGCTGTGGGTGTTGGTGCAGGACACTCAGATCAGTACGTTCCCATTGGCAGCATGACCCTCAGATACCCACATGGCTTTAGGTGCTGGTCCAGACCATGGGCATCTGCACAGCCTTTGGTGGTAACAGGAGCCATGGACATCAACACATTCCCTGGTTATGTTAGGACCACAGACTCACATATGGCTATCAACTGCATTGTGGGCCTGGTCAACTCCAATGCTGTAGAAGGAGTGGCGGGCCACTTCCTGCCACCTGGCTAGCTTTACCCAAAATAATTACACGGAAACTGTATTCTTTTAAACACTGCTTGGCCCATTAGCTCTAGCCTCTTACTGGCTAACTCTCACATCTTGATTAACCCATTTCTAATGAGTGTAGCACCACGAGGTGGTATTTTACTGGGAATATTCTTAACCTGCAGTTAAGTAAGGCTTACTGACACTCTTTATTGAATTGCATTATTAAATCATCCACAGAATCTTAGAACAAATCCATATTCCACTCCCTCCCTGGAGAGGCAGAAGAAACCGGTTTTTGTCTAGCATGAATTGGAAGTCTGATCTATCAAGAACTTGGAAGAACTTGGTGGAAGAATTTGCTCCATAAAAGCCCAAGACTTTTAAAATTCTAGAATATAACATGTAGACAATCCTAGACCAGATGCGCTAGACAACAGTAAATGAGTGGTGTGGTTTTCAACTAGGTAAGTGGTAGTAGATAGACATAGATGGTCTTGATCTGATCATAGTTCACTTTACAATAATTCAGCTTTGCTGTGATACAAACACAAGGTGAATTTCATAAAAAGAATTTTTGTGAAATATTAGTTGAAGATGTGATACATTTGTTTATGCTGTAGGACATTTGCTTAATGATACGAAGATGTGTTGCATTCTTTTATGTTGCATTTGTTTAACCTGTGAAGCTTTACTTTGCCAATTTAAAACATCTGAGAGGTCTAATGAAGCGCTGATGACCAATAGCTAGGAGGAGAAAGAATAGGTGGGATTGACAGGCAGGGAGAATAAATAGAAAGCTAAATCTTGGAAGAGAGGATCAAGGAGCAAGAAAAGGAGGAGAGAGGACACTAGGGGTCAGACACCCAGCTACATAGCAAGTCACAGAGAAATAAAGAAAGAAAGGTATATAGAAAACAGAAAGATAAAAGCCCAGAGGAAAAAGGTAGATGGGATAATTTAAGGAAAAACTGGCTAGAATTGATGAAAACAGTGGAAGAGACCTGCATCGAAGCACTAGACTGAATTCCCAAAATCCCAAAGTGGGAGGAGTGAGAATGTGAGCAAAGAGGTCAAGACCAAAGTTGGGCGGTGGTGGCGCATGCCTTTAATCCCAGCACTCAGAAGGCAGAGGCAGGCGGATCTCTGTGAGTTCGAGGCCAGCCTGGTCTACAAGAGCTAGTTCCAGGACAGGAACCAAAAAGCTATGGAGAAACCCTGTCTCGAAAATCCAAAAAAAAAGAGGTCAAGACCATGATGGGTTCATCCACTGAAACAGCCTACCTGTGCTATGGGAGCTCATCAAACCAAACCAGCCTGGGAAGGAATAAGCATAAGATGAAACTAGTCCCTCTGAATGTGGTTGACAGTTTTATGGTTGCGGCAGACTGAGGGGCCACTATCAGTGGCACCAGGATTCATCCCTACTTGTACTGGCTTTTGGGGAACCTGTTCTCTTTGGATGGATACCTTGCTCATTCTAGATATAGTAGGGAGGGCCTTGGACCTTCCCTAAAGCAATGTGCCTTACCCTCTCTGAGGAATTAATGAGGGGAGTGTGGGATGAGGGTTATGTGGAGGGAATGAGAGGAGGAGAGGAACTGAAAACTTGGATTGGGTACGTATAATGAAAAAAAGATAGTTTGTTTTCTTTTTAGAAAAATTAAAATAGAAAAGAAGAACTGGCTAGAAATAAGCCAAGCTCAGGTTGGACATTTATAAGAAAGAATAGGCCTCCATGTATTTATCTGGGAGCTGGGTGGCAGGACCCCAAAGAATAAAGAGTAAAAAGAAAAAACACAGCAACAACAAGATATATTGTGATGTTGAATTCTTATTGCTTCCTGGGTGAACTAGTTTCTGGTTTCTGTGACCAAATCCCTTACAAGTGACTTAAAAAAGGAAGCATTTTACTTCAGCTCAAAGTTGGAGGGTTACAGTTGACCATAGAGAGGATGGTGTAGCAGCAGGAACTTCCATGATGACTGGAATATACAGATGAAATTCTTCATCTCATGTCTTGGAAGAGGAACCAGAGAGTGGACAAGACATGGACTGAGCTGTAAAATCTCAAGGTTTAATTTCTACTACCTAATTTCTCCAGAGACATTTGACTTTCTTAAGAGTCTATAACCTTCAAAATATTACCACCATCTGGAGACTAATTATTAAAACATATGAGTCTATGGGGAAATATCACGTCAAACCACAACACTGGTCAAACAAGATACAGTACAATATTCTCATTATATGCAGAGTGTAGGCAGTTCTTGGCCTACCATATCTCATGGTTAAACACCAGTTTACAGTCAATGTTGATGCCAACACTGTATGGATATTGTATTCTTTGGTTTTGTATCCCATCTACAATCTCTGTGCATATGAGCTCGTTAGTACTTACAAAATCGGCTTTGTGTTAAATGATTTCACCCAATCATAGACTAGTGTAAATATTTTATGTCTGTTTCAGAACATTACGCTAAAATTTTGGGTAGGTTACATATGTGCATTATATAGTTTTTGTTTTTTTTTTTTTTTTTTGGTTTTTCGAGGCAGGGTTTCTCTGTGGTTTTGGAGCCTATCCTGGAACTAGCTCTTGTAGACCAGGCTGGTCTCGAACTCACAGAGATCCGCCTGCCTCTGCCTCCCGAGTGCTGGGATTAAAGGCGTGCGCCACCACCGCCCGGTTATATAGTTACTTTTAACTTGCTTTATACTTATGGGAATGGACTTAGTAATGTATATGCTTTCTGTCCTAGAGGAATCAAGTTGGGAATCAGGAAGATGAGTTAGGAAGAAGCTGGCTTTGAACTCAAATTTTAAGGTGTTACAAAAAACCTCAGTGATCTTTGGAAGTGATATTTTGTTGCAATGTATAAAATGTCAGTTTATGCACACATACAAAAGTATATGCCAATGTGATATGGCAAGAATTCTAATTTTCTGCTAGTAAGAATGTAAAATGGTATTGTTCCTTTGGAAAGCAGTGTAGTATTTTATTAACTGAACAAAATCCTGCCATCTCGTGGAGAAGCTATAGTGCTTGGTATTTGTTTAGATGAGCTGAAAACATGCTCACATAAAAATCTGCATATACATGTTATGAGAAGTCATATTCATAATTCCCCAAACCTAGAAACAATCAAGATGTTCTGCAGGAGATGAGTAGATATGTTGGTTGAACTTTTGGTCAACTTGATTGGGTGGGCCAAGAGCGAAACTGATCCTTGATTAAACAGTTCTGAGTATGCCCTATGAAGTTGTTTCTAGATGAAATTAACATTTGAATTGGAAGGATCAGATCCTCTAATACATCAAGCAGTTGGGTCCTCTATGAATGGGACCATCTAGTACCATGTCCTGTAACTGGGGTGCTGTTCTGAAGTTTCTGAATGCAGGATTTCTTGTTTGCTTATTACTTTGTTTCTGTGGATAATGGTGCATATATAATCATGTTAGCAAGCCATATAGCTCACTGCATTTTTCTCCAGTTAGAAACTTAAATCTGTCATCCAAATGCTAACTAAGGACTCTGGAGCTAAACTAGATGATGTTTACAGAGTAAAGGGGTAGACTCTTGAATAGGGTCCTTCACTCCCTCAACACCAGCCACTCAGAGCGCTCAGCATCTGAGAAGACTGAAGTGAATTAACACATGTAGGGCACTGATTTTTCTTCCTCCCTTTCCCCAGGTGATAAGCTTAGATATAAGTCTAAGTGTATCTAGTATAAGCTAAGTGAGCTTAGAGAACAGGAATTCTCTATGGAGACAACCAGTAGGTGAAGGGATGCTTAGGACCGACCAAATAGGAGTCAGAGTACAACAGGCTTGTGAACATTTCTGTATGGGGGCCATATCAGAGTTTCTGATTCAGTCAGTTTTTCATAAAAGTTCACTTCTCAGATGTCAGTACCAAGAGACTCACTCTGAGAAGCTTTGCTTTAGATGCTGGCCACGCATTGTTCAACAGGGGCATCCCTTTCTTCTGGAATCCTGTAGAAATATACCTCATAATTCTACCACTACCTATGAAGTCAGTACGTGTAAGTCGATGGTATCTCTGGGTGGCTTGTGATATCTAAAGAAGCTCTTCTGAAGTGGGAGAAAGCTATTTCTTCAGTAAGCTGGACAAATGTAAGGTTTGCTGCACATATCTGAGCGCAGGGCCAGTGTCTGTGAGTGATTCTCTGTGGTCAGTCTGCTTGGGTTTCATTGATTTCATGTTTCCTCATTGAAATTTGCTGCAGCCTGAGTTTTCCCCATCAATTTTCTGTGGAAGATTTCAAGTCGTTTTCACTCAATACCTCAGCAGTGTGGCGTTTTTCGTCAGTACTTGGGCAGTGACTAGATATGCCAATGGTGGAAACTGCACAAAGGTCAGGAAACAACAAACTTGTGGGAAAGCAGGCAGTCTGGGGGCTTTCTGGAAAGTCCGGAAATAGAAACCTGAGCAGGAGGCTTTAGTGATGTTCACGCTGTTGACTAAGTGAGAAGCAGTTGACAGAACAAACGTGTCTGTGGTGATGGACAACACAGCTGAAAAATCTGAAGCGAACTTGAGGTGAATGGGCTGTTTCTTTGACAATTCTGAGAGATATTTGGATTCTCAGCCCAAAGAATCTGATCTTGTGTGTTTGTGCAGACAGAGAAGGTTGATGAACCTGTTCTGTCACATTGGGACACAAGGAAAGCCCCGTTCCTTAAACCTTCTGGTCCCAAGATTAACTTCAATTTCTTTTTGGTTTGAGGCTTTCACATCTTTATTAAGTGAAGTCATCCATACAGACAAACAAGCACACTTTATTCTGGGAGCACTAAGCTCCTTTTAAAAAGCTATTTCCCTCTTCATTTGACAGCTATTTAGCAAACATTGTCAGCCTTTAAACAAAGATAAGTAAGGTCATCTCTTCTGTGGGGAGGGAAGCATGCTAATTTAAAAGGTACAGGCAGCACAGCAAACTGAAGTGCAGATGTGGTACCATTTTCTTACTTCTCTTATGCACACTTTTTGTTCCAGAAGCCAGTAATGTTTAGGGGATATGCCAGGTCTAAATGTTCATAAGCAGGTTCTTATTTGCATCTCTCGTGTGCATATCACAATTGATCAGGTAGGCATAGGAATCATAGGGAGCCTCATATTCTTAGACTGAAGTGGAACTAGACATGGCTGCAGTACTCTGGAATTTCCACAAAAAAAAAACCTTAAGTCATCTCTTCAACCTGGTTTGTAAGTCTTTTGGTCGCTGATGAGGTGAAATCTAATGTTGTGATATGTGAACCGGGGCGATGAACACTAGAGCTTCCCAAACAGTTGTGACCAAGGAAGTATGTCCTCAATTCAGCTAAGAAAGTATAGTATAGAAAGGCAGTGGTGCATGCCTTTAATCCCAGCACTTGGAAGGCAGAAGCAGGCAGAGCTCTATGAATTTAAGGTCAGCCTGGTCTACAAAAGCTAGTTTTACCCTGTGTCAAAAAATCAAAAAGAAAGAAAGTTAAGTATTTCATTATGGCCCCGCTAAAATAAAAAGAGGAGATGCATGGTTTAAGCACTGGCAGAGATGGGAGGGGCAAGACACTGAAGTGTTGAGAGTAAAAAACCTTCACCGTTTTCTATGGGTCACCGGAAATGGTCAAACTTGGTCAGGCTTTGATTTGAACAGCTTACATTAGTGACTCTGTGGTGGTAGAGGTGGGCTAGAGAAACAGTCAGGGCACATACCACTCACTTCCTAGGGTGAGTTGGTATTGACCCATTCCTTCCGCCTGTAGTCCCTAGGAGTTTTACTGAGACAGCGAAGTGAATATTGTTACATTTACCTAGGCTTGGTAAAGGGGTGTGCTTCTCTGCAGTCACTGCTATGGGTATCTCAGGCAGCTTTCAGCCCTACTGAAATATGTATGAGTCTGGGGAAGAAGGCAGGGTAGTGTTTAAAGAAGAGTGAAAGTGACAGAGATGACCGCTGTCATAACTCAGCTACATTGGTAGTAATGGGGTTGTTGAATACTCTCAGAATCCTGTTTTACAAAGGTGTGGGTTCTCCAAACATTTGCTTTTTGTTTTGCAAACACATCCAGGAATGAGAACAAGAGAACAAATAGTTTGGAGATTAACAAATCAAACCCTTTTCGGCGGCACTCCTGGGGTGCATCGTCTAATCAGTGAGCAAAGCAGGAGGCAGTGATTTGCACGTATGAAGCATAGAGGTTGCTTTTCCAATTTGCACGCAGAAAGCACACAAGTTGCTTTTCCAATTTGCACGCACAAAGCATAGAAGTTGCTTTTCCAATTTGCACATATGAACCATAGAAGTTGCTTTTCAGAATGCTTGCTGCTTTTGAAAGAGGGCCTGAGGTGGCTCACAAGTGGTGTAGCTCCAGCTGCAGGGAGTCTGAAGCCTCTGGCTTCCAAGGTCACTTGCACACACACATGTTTATACCTACACACCAGAGAACACAGACACATAGTTTCCAAGTTTCTGTTAGGAATAATAGCAAGGTCACAAAGGGACTCTAACTCTGTATGTGTCATGGAGATTGAAAATGAAAATGAGCTTGCCATGTCCCTTGTTATGACTTCAGTCCGTTTGAAGCCCAGTCTTTTAGTCTCATACTGTGCCTTTCTGTAGAACATTGCTTTAAACTGCCAGTACTTATAGTAAACTCAGAACTTATTTTGTGGTTTTCTCAAAATATCCTGAAACACGACTAACATATTCTCTCCCCTGCCCCATCCTTTAAGTCATTGTCACATACCATCTTTTAACAAACTCTGAAGTTGCATAAGTCAGAAACAAAGCTTCTGTTGTTCAACCCTTCATCTTTCTCCTCAGCTAACCTGCAAATGCTAATATGCCTCCAATGGACCATACTTTACATAGAACATCTTGGCTCAATCGATTCCTTTTATGATCTCCAAATTTTAATTTCAAACAAAGCCTTGCTCTTTTTTTCAGGAAAGAATTATCTTCTGTCCAATAAACCAGAGTCCCCTGAGGCCTTTCTTTGAGATGCATTGATTCGTTTAAGGTCACCTAACACATTAAAATAAATGTTGTATTTCTGGATAACTAAGGTCATTAGAAAATAGGATTGCATGCAAGATATAATTCAAAGAAGTGAACTTGAAATTGTTGGCTAATCTGTTCGTAGGAACATTTGCTGATTGGGAAAATATTTTTACTTTTTGGCTTAATCTTTTGCCAGACCATGGGAAGCACTGAAGGCTATTTTTCATTTGTCAGACTCAATTTTGAAAACAAAGAAGCAATGGAATTTATGATTTTTATCACTGTTCCTGATTAAGAAACACTGGCTGTCATTTCAAAGAGTCGTACAATCCATGGAGGTTGCTATTTCTTTCCTTTGTTGGGTGTGAATTGTGACTCAATGTTATCATTTCCTTCAATCTTATTCTTAGGGGCCAAACATGTTGGAACATTGTGCTCATGAGGTTAGATATTAAGATGTTAAGTGGTTTAAGCGGAGGAAAGCAAAGTGAAGGATCTCAGCCAATGTCCTCTCATTGAGTTTATAGTTTTCATTACTGTGGGCAGTAAAAACTTCCTAGGGACTGATAGTAAACATAAGCCAAGTTTCTTCCCCACTGGACAATTTCAATACTTTAAATTTTATATTGTGAATTCATAGCATGAAAAACTGTAAACTTTACTGATTTTATTCCACATAATTTTCTTTAAATACTGTGAGATTCCACAATTCACCTATGCATACATGTATATACATGTGTGTTTATATATGTATGTGTGTATATATGTATACATATATATCATTAATGGCTAAGCAATAAGAAAGATATTGATATTATTGTTTCTCGAGTTCATCAGTTCAACTCTAAGTTGAGTGGGACTTCAAGCAACAGATGCAATCTGCTGTGGAGACACAGCTTGTGCAGTTGAAGCCTAACTATTGAGTGTTTATAGATATATTACAGGAGCTGAGCTCTTCAGACAGATCTAAGTTCATGAAGGTCATGAAAATATATGTATGATTTTTATTTTATATTATATATTTATTATATTATATATTTATATATATTTTATTTTATATGCATGCTTTTAAAAATTTGAGGTTATGTAATATATGAAATGCCAAACATGTGACTTTGGTTTAGTCCTTGATGTGTCTTTTATCTCTAAAATTTAGTGAGTTTAATTCTCTCACTTAATTTAATAATAGCCCTTAGAGTAGCAGTTACAGGATGTGCTAAGGATCAATGACTTCCCAATTGTACAAGTGCTACTGTGCATTATTTCCACTCATTTTTGCTTTAGAATTTACTTTTTTATGCTTATGGGCAGAGATGTGACTGCAACACACAAGAAATAATGTTATCTGGGTGTGGTGACATGCTCTTGGAATCTCAGCACTCTAGACAAGATTTCTATTGCTTGTAAGATTTAAAGTAGGCCTAGAGTGTAGGGCCCATCCCCATGCATTTTCTATGGTGTGTTGTTGCTGTCTGCAGAGATATGTTATGGATAGACAACTGGTGTCTTTCCTACTCCCTTTATCCTACATCTCCCAGGGTATTTTAATCAAATTCATCTTCAAAAGAATGAACCATGAAGATGTGAGAGCCTTTCTCAAGACCAATTCCATTGGAATTTCCTTAAGTGAGAGGCCATGAGAAATGACTGATTTATACCAGACAGTATAATTATCTGTAGGATCTCATCTACAATTCAATTGAAGAAAATAGTATGTGAAAATACACACATACATATATATTGAATACATTAAGACTTTTTCTGTGTTCTTTTCTTAAAGATACAATGACTTATATACTATTTATGCTGCATTAGTTATTACAATTAAGCTAGAGAGAGATATGGTAGTACACAACCTTCAGTCTCATCACTGAGGGGAGAGCAGAGGCAGGTAGATCTCTGTGAGATCGAAATCAGACTTCTTGTATTAGTCCGGGCTCTTTAAAGGAACAGACAGATACATGAATGTAAATATATACATATATAATTTATTCAGCCAGCTTCCTTTAAAATTGTAGCAACAGTTACACACTAAGAGGCTGAGAGCCCACTAGTTGTTGGGTGCTTGATGCTAATGCCTCAGCTGTCATAGTCATCCCTCTGTAGTTTAATACTGGACAGGCTGACAAGACAGTGGTTGATCAGTCTACAAGACTGACAGCCTCAATAGTCTCATCTAGGGGGCTAGAGAGATGGCTCAGTGGTTAAGAGCATTGCCTACTCTTCCAAAGGTCCTGAGTTCAATTTTCGGCAACCACATGGTGGCTCACAACCATCTGTAATGAGGTCTGGTGCAGACGTACAGACAAAATATTGTATACATAATGAATAAATATTTTTTAAAAATAGTCTCATCTAGTACTGAAATCCTGGAAGGTACTTGGAGAGCCACTACCTCTTTGTCTGTGATGGAAGCCTGGAAATGCTGGTTCTGATGTCTTTAAAGGAAATCACTAGCAACAACAAAGTAGATAAACCTGGTGGCAAGAGCGAAGACCTAGTGAACAAAAGGCAATTGATCCTCCTCTGCTATGGCCTTTTAGTCAGGGCTGTGACCAGAAGGTGAGGTCCACACTTGGGTGGGTCTTGTACCAATGAAAGCAATCAAAACAGTTCTTCTGGAGATGTTCCCTATTCAGGTGATTTTGACTTGTGACAACTGGCACTAAAACCAACCATAATGCTAGTCTACACAGAGAATTCTAGGCCAGTAAGGACAGTATAGTGAAATCCAGTCTCAACAAAAACAAAAACAAAAAAATCCCAAGTAAGTGAGAGAGGATCTGATCTGTAGAATATAGTATGAGATAAGCAAGTTACATCCAAATATTACAGATTGGGAATAAACCCCCCATAGATACTGAGGAGTTGACAATATTGATATTTTGGTCAAGGGACTCAGTGTTACTTGTTCATTTGCCATAAAAGGAGGATTGTAGCAGTCCCTCTCTGTACACTTTCAGATAAGAAACATTGAAGAAATCGTGACCACCAACGTAACGTGAGAGGAAGTTCTACGGCTGGCAGGTGTCAAGAACTGGGGTTAGAAGTGACCTTTCCACAACAACACTTTGTTCCTTGGGTGAGTCTCTCCTAACTGTCTCCTGGACGAAAGCCAGCAAATCTGTTGAAATCAACCCTGACAGATTCAAATTTGAAAACTGCCATACCTAGCTGTTTTTTCTCTCTTGGAAGTGATCTCTTCTTCTGCCTGTCATACCTGGTATTAAGCACTGGCTGTGGGTCTGAGTTAGCTTCCATCTGGTGCAGAATGGAGTTTCTCTGATGAACAAGTCACTGATTTATGGGCATAGCCGAATGTCTTTAGGAGTCATTTTTCTTTCTATGTTCTTTTAGCACAACAATAGAATTTCTTTTTCCCTTAGTTCCCTGGCCTATTTTATCTCAGTTTATTGGCCACCTGTGCAATGTCAACATGGGGTCCATCTTATGGAATAGGCCTTAAATCCAATCAGGTATTGGTTGGTTGGCCTCATAAGTTTAGTGCCACTATTGCACCAGTATCTCACGCAGGCAAGTCTCTTTTGTAGATCGCAAGGTTTGTAGCTGGGCCAGTGTCTACCTTTCTCCTCTGGTAGTGTATGCAGAGTACCTTCTAGTACCATGAACATTAGCCAGCAGGGGTGAAGACTTTAGGTTGGTACCAGTTTGACTCCTCAGTGCTCAATGAACTGTGTAGGTGTTGTCTTCAGAGCTTTCTGATCTTAGGAGATGCTTATTCTTTTTTCTTGAACTTATTTTTTCTTTTATTCTTTCGGTGGTAGGAGGGCACAGAATGAGATAGTATCTCTCTATTAGGTAACCCTGGTTGCCCTGACCTTTTTCCTGAATTTTTTTTTTAAAAAGTCTTTTTATTATTTGTTGATTTATTTATTAAGTACACAGTGAACTGTCTACATGTATGACTGCACAGCAGAAGAGGAAACCAGATCTCATTACAGATGGTTGTGGGAATTGAACTCAGGATTCTAGAAGAGCAGCCAATGCTCTTAACCTCTGAGCCATCTCTCCAACCCATTTATCCCGAATTCTTAAAGGTTTTTTTTTTTTTTTTTTTTTTTTTTTGAGATAGACATAATATGGGGATTAAATGTACAAGGGAAGCACATCTTCCTCATACACGCAGAGCTTCTAATCCTCCTGAGCAGCTCCTTTAACACTTGGGCACACGGCAACCTTTTCGGAGGACAGTGGTGGGAAGTGACCCTAATACCAGTGCTCAGTCCATTTCTGTGCATACACTTCCAGCAGCACAGGTAATGTGTATATTGCCCATCTAGACTAGAACTGAGTGATAAAAGCTGAGCTAACTAAATCTCAGGAAGGAAATGTTCATTTATCTGTGTTGATTTAGGCTTTGTTTTCCTTTTTTTAAAGGCAGGATCTTGCTGTGCCTTGAGCTCATGATTCTCCTGCCTCTGTCTCCTGAGTGCTGGGATTCATTTGTCTGCCCTCACCTGACTATTACTTGCTCTGTTTAACTCTATCTGAGCTGTTGTGCCTCTCAAAGCATTCATGCAGCTTCCGTCAGGACAGCTGTGCTGTATCTGTTTACACAGCTGCCCCCCCCCCCCCCAATGAAATCCCCAGCAGCAGCGTTCCATCACTTTCATCTCAGCAGCTCAGGACTGGCCACTCTTGTCTCAGAGCAGGTCTTTATAAATGAACAAACAAAAATATGAGTCACTGTAATTACTCGTTTTTTCTTCAGTAAATTCTCTAGCTATATTCTTTCTAAATCTTTTATGTTGTGTATTTATTATTTTTTTTTAACAAATACTGATTTAGGCTTAAAACAGCTCAGTGTTAGAGCAAGTATTTAGTATGAAGGATGTCTTGAGTTCAGTACCCAGCACACACTGAGATAGCAGGGCAAGATGTGGGGTAAGTGTTTTTGTTTAATTTTATGAAATACTTCCATTATTATATTAAATCATTAGTTTTTCTTTAAAAACATCAAGGCAAGACAAAAATAAGTGCTTTAAACATGTTTTGTCACTGTTGATACTGTTTTCTGAAATGTACTTGACAATAAACAAGCATGGACCTACAGCACATAAGAAAGTCTCTGCTGTCCAATTCCTATAATCTTTGTAGTGTCTCCTTCTTTTCCTCCTTTTCCACCTCCTCCTCTTTTTTTTTATCTTTTTAATCTTCCTACTCCATCTTAGCCTAAGACTGTAAAGAGAAATTATTAAATGCTAATAGTTTCTTGTAGGCAATTTAGGAGACATTTAAGTGACACACACGTGCGCGCACACACACTTCTTTTTTCCCCCTGTGGTTTCCAGGGAAAATGCTGCAAAGTGATACGTGGCAATAACAAATTCAGAAGGAAGTGAAGGGAATATGAAATTCTGCTAGCAGTGTGAATGATTTGCTGTTAGCATGGGGCCCAATAACACTACAAAGCTATAAACTCTGTCTGTCTAGATTGCCCAGTTAGGTGGCAGCGATGCAATTTGTCTTTTCTGAAGCTACCTGCTGCTTGCTAGCTCCATCTCCTGTCACAGCCTATTAGCTCCCCAAGAAAATTGGTAGGAAATTGCCTACAGATTGTAGGAAATTGCATCTCCAGGCCCTGGAAAAAATGTAGGCTAGCACAACACTGACCCTCCCAGAGCAGCTATTAATACAGCAGAAACTGCCCTTTGACTTTCTGGGAAACGACTTTGCTATTTGCTAAATAAAGCCTGTATTACATGTGGCTGAAGGAGGGTGCAAATGATTATCCTAGTGAAGACTCATTGCTGGTCTGCTTCGAAGACCTTAAATATTAGTTAGAAGTTGTTGTTGTTTGGTTTGGGTTTTGATTTGCTTGTTTTAGGTAAGGAAGGTTTTTGCACCGGACCACTGTAGGGAAAAAACAATTTAGCCAGTTTTCTTTAGCAAACACCTTTTTTTTTTTTTCTGTGTTAAAAAGCAAGAAGTAAAAGAAGTAAATTATGGCAAGGAAATGTTCAGGAGTCTCTGAGGCAAAAGTCCAGGAAGTCCATGTTTCAAAGATGTGATTTAAAAACAGAGCCAGCACATTTGAGCCTGTTCTTTCTCCTTCTGTGCTCCTGTGTACACATACGAGCTTTTTTTCTCCTCTGCCTAATTGCATTTTACAATTTCATCTATTTCTACTCACTTCTGAGCCTTTTTTCTTTATAGACTATCTCTACTTGTTCAGACATTAAGATAATTCACTGTTTAGCTGGGTTATATATCATGTGTATTTTAAGTATTATCAACTTTATGGTACAACAAATAAAAATATGAATAAATAAATAAATACCCTGATATGGTATTTACAGGCTAACACTTCTCCTGAACAAGACTGGAGCTCCCCACCAACTCCAGCCAGACTGGGAGGAACAAGCATAGGACCAAACTAGTCCCTCTGAATGTGGTTGACATGTTTTTGCCTGGGGCAGACTGAGGGGCCACTGATAGTGGCACTGGGATTTGTCTCTACTGCAGTACTGGCTTTTTGGGATCCTATTCTCTTTGGATGTATACCTTGCTCAGCCTAGATGTAGTAGGGAGGGCCTTGGACCTTCCACAAAGCAAAGTGCCCTACCCTCTCTTAGGATTAGAGGGGAGGGAGTGGGAGGAGTGGTGAGAGTGGGAATTTGGATTGGTATTTTTTTTAAAAAAAAATCTAATAAATTTTAAAAAAATGACAAAAAAGATCCGAGCTCCTATTTGAAAGCCATGTTTGGCACAACAGGACAGTGACTTAGCTGCTCCTGACTGGGGAGGGCACCTTGGCATTGCTGCTATCCTTTTGGTGCTGTTCCTACAGCATTGGCTCAACTCCTCCTTGCTATTGCATCATTTATTTTCGATCCTCTTGGGGATAAGTCCTCATCTGACAGGAACTAGCAGATGAGGATCTTCATTTTTATAAAGCTGAAAGGTATAAGCCATGTAGACGAGGAGAAGCCCCACTTAAGAGCAAAATAACCCTCTCAAATATGGCCACACAAGTGTATACACAACAGAAAAAAAGTCCATTCATTTCTATTGCTTAAGATTTGTGATCAAAAATTGCTTCTGCATTTGGCTGTTCTTCTCTTGAGAAGTGCAATATCACCCCTTTTGTTATTTGCATAGATTAAAAACCTGTTGAAGGAGATTCATGTCAGCTTTTCCAGGGTAGTGAGCTTTCTTCAGCCTAACTGCTTTCTGACATTAGCTTCTTTCTTCTGGAAAGAAAAGTACTGGATGCCGTGTCATTTCAGAGTGCTGAATTCAGCTCAAGAATTTCTAATTTTCATACTTTAGCTTTGTGATCTTGGATTTCTTCAATTATTTCATCAGTTTTCCTACCTTTAAAGTAATGATATTCTGTAAGAAACATTTCATATCTTAACTTCTGTGCTATAAGCAAGAACCAGGATGTATGGCTGAAGACTGAGCTGTTCATCACAAGTCAGGGACCAAGATCCCTGTCTCTGTGTCTCTGCCTCTCCCTCTCTCCCTCTCTTTTTTTCTTTTAAGAAACAGAGTCTCATATGTAGCCCAGGTAGGATTGACCTCAAATTGTAATTCTCATGCCTCAGCTTTTGGAATGTTGAGAATATAGTCACGTTTTACCACACTACACAAAACGACTTCTTTCTTGTGCTGACTGGCTGTCCTTGAGGAAGAAAAAGGTTCTGTTTGCCCCCTCCAAAGTGTTTTGCAGTTATTTAGACACAAAGTGCCACCAACTACTTACTAATCACTACTTGCTGTAGCTACTGAAGAAACCAAAGGCATTCTTAAAACAGGACACATAGAGACCCAAACTCTAAGAGAGAGAGGACACTGAGTGGCAAAAGGCCCATTTTAAGTCAACTATAGAATTTTGTTCTGCAGGAAACAGAATGTGAGAACTAAAATCAATAGAGACCCGGGTGACTGTGAAACCTTGCTTTTCTTAAAGAAGCAAGACACAAATATTATACTGTGAGTTTATTGGTAAGAATTATCCAGAATAGGTAAACCCATAGAGAGGTCCAAAATAGGACGGTGATTGCCAGAGCCACAGAAGCATGAGGAAGGTAGGATTCCTTGATGAGCCTGGTTTTGTTTTGGAGAGATGACAACGTTTACCACTGGAGAAAACTAGAACACCTTGTGAATTTACAAATGACTCTGAAAAGTACACTATTCAAGTACACTGTAGCATGATCCATTTGACAGGATGCAGTAAAAGAAAACAAAGAGATCTGGTTAAGTTGACAAAGGAATGCATAAGAAAAGCTGGTCTACTTAAAACATAAGACAAAGACCAGTAATCTGGCAAGGTAGCTTTTGCCACCTACAACTAACCTCTTTTACTTGCTTTCTGTGGCACCAGCACACTCAGTCCCACAGTTTCAGAGCTGGTACTCAGATGGCTTAAAGATATTTTGGTTTTCACACAATTTATGGGCACCACTTTTTCAATGTGAGTTCCTTCAAACCCAGTTCTGGTGTCCAGTCTTTGAAAAGATCCAGCATTTTCCGGCTGAAAGAGACCTTAGCCTTCCCTGAGCAAATGGCAATTCTTGACACTTTGAGGAGTCGTCCTCACCTACTTGAGAGCCACAGGTCCTCACTAGCCTTAGGGCGGCAGTGCTCAGTAACCCTTCCTGAAATAGGTCTGGTCCATTCCACACCAGTTCCCTTCTCTTCCTATCTGGACGTTTTTTCAGTAGTCTACCCATTTCTCATCCCCAGTCATGTGATCTCAGCCTGTCTGGTTGCTTCCACATTTGCATATCGAGTCATCTCCATGGGTGAGGTCTTCACTATATTCCAAATTGAAGAGTCTCCATGTAGATTGCAGATTTGGGCCTATAAACCTGGAGCTGCAGTAACAGTTTGCCACTCAGTAGGAAAAAATGTCTAGAAATAAAACAAGTGTAAAGAAAAGCAGAACCCAGCATTGGAGAGGTAGCTTCAGAAGGGTCATCCCTGGGGTCTCACGGTGCTGCCAACTTAATACTAAATTTTCCCCTGGCCCTGTACATTTCATGAGTCAATCATTTCTTCTCTTTTGCCTCAGTTCGTCTGATCCGTCTTTGGATCACTTGTTATTGAGGGACTCCTGTGTTAAACATTCTTAGTTTCTCTTCATTGTGTCTGAGGTGTCCCCTGAGGCTTGGGTAAAGCCAGATGTTTTCTAAGAGATGTTATGACTTACTTTTAACAATAGCATTCACCATTTTATTTATTATTCCACTTTCAACAGATTTATTAAGCAGTACAACAGAAGTAGATATTTAAAAAGTGAGACTATGTTTGCTTCCAGGGAGACATATTTATAGAAAACCTTATGCTAGGCAATTTGCATGATCTGTATTTTCCTTAATCTTTCTATTAGTCTTGTGATAATGAGTACAATTGCATTTTATAGATGAAGAAAATGAAGATCATGGGAGATTGGAGGTTTTAAAAGTATTCAGAGCCGGGCGGTGGTGGAGCATGCCTTTAATCCCAGCACTTGGGAGGCAGAGGCAGGCGGATCTCTGTGAGTTCAAGGCCAGCCTAGTCTACAAGAGCTAGTTCCAGCACAGGAACCAAAAAAGCTACGGAGAAACCCTGTCTCGAAAAATCCAAAAAAAAAAAAATATTCAGAGACATAAGACAAAAGTTGGCTCATTTAGCCACTCCCTCAGACATTGACTTCTTTTAATATAGTCTGTTTAGCATTATAGCTCATGGATCCTTTTTGTCTCTTCTATTAGACCTGAATCCTCAAGAATGGGATCCATGACTTCCAAGCTTTTCAATTAGCCACAACTTTAGTTATGATCTTTTAATGATGATTGAACTCAGTGGGTATTTGGGGGTATGACTTAATAGGTTGATGAGTGAACACCAGCCATGTATCCTCTGAAATCCAATCAGAACATCTAAATATCCAGATTCAGGGAAGCTAGAAATGCCAAAATACTATATCTGAAGCTTACTATACAACTGTTTGTTTGATGCATCACCTCCATCAAGTTGGGGGAGGATACTGAGCTATGAGGATACAGAACTAAGTGCAGAGTTGCTACTAAATGATTAGGTAGGAGCAAGTTTTCTATAAAATTGACAAAAGTAAGTTATTTTAAACAAATTGAATAATTACTTCAATTTTCTCTCCTATATTTTTTCCCTTAGCTAGAGTGGTATTGATGGCCATGCCTATTTGGAATCTACATAAGAGAAGTATGGAGGCACTGTACCTTGTGAGATTTATTTAGGATGAAAATTGCTTAAGATACCTTCCATGGGGATACTAAGAATACAGATAGTTCCAATTATGATAAATTCACTGAATGTTATGCAGATCTGACTCTAAGTTTTCCCATTGTCTCAGTTATTGTTTTATTGTTATGGTGATGAACACCATGGCAGAGGCAATATCAGAACCATTTAATTGAGGGCTTACTTATAGTTTCAGAAGGTGAGTCCATGATCATCATGGCAGAGTGTGATGATAGGCAATGCACTAGAGCAGTAGCTGAGAGCTCTCATTTGATCCAAAAGTTGCACACAGAGAGAAACAGAGAAAAAGAGAAAGAAACTTCAAAGCCTACTCCCAGTGACACACCTCCTTCAATAAAATCACACTCCCTCCAACAAGGCCGCACCTCGTACTCTTAATCCTTCCCAAACAGTTTCTTTAACTGGGGACCAAACATTCAAATATATGAGCCTGTGTGGGCCATTCACATTCAAACCACCACACCTACAGTTTCACAATATACTTTGGGTCAATTTTCAGCATTTCACCTATGACACATGGTGTGAATTTTCTGAGCATGTATTTCATAGAGGGCCATTCACATTCAAACTACCACACCTACAGTTTCACAATATACTTTGGGTTAATTTTCAGCATTTCACCCATGACACATGGTTTGAATTTCCTGAGCACTTATTTCATAGAGGGTCTGAAGCTTCTGAGTCGCCACAACAACAATGATACTCTGCCTGTATGGTGGTACACTCTTCTAATGGTAACACACGGGAGAGAGTGGCAAGTGGATCTCTGTGACCATAAGCCTGGTCTGGTCTACATAGCAAGCTCCATAGTGAAATCCTGTCTAAAAAAATAGTAAAATAAAATGAATATTGTCTGCCTCTGGTTTCCAGCACTGAATCCAAGGAATTTTCCTTGAGCCATTGCTGCTGCATTGGGTGCAGCTTTCCCCCAGCAGCTTACAGTGTCTGTTGCTTTTCTAATAAACCTTTTTCAGCTTTTTTTAGGTCATTCCCTGGAGACTCTGACTGACTGTCCCTGAGTGTTGTCTATCATCTTCCGTCTCAACAATTTGGTTCTCCACTACTAAATACTTCGCATTATCTTTATTGCATTTCCTTTGTAGTCCATTGTGTGATGGGGAAAACAAATTGAGACACTGAAGAAGGTAAATAAGGGGGTTTGTATCTAGGTATGTGTCAGCTAAGATAACAAGATAAAGAAAGGACAAGTATGAAAAAGCTAACAAAGCCGGTTTCAGCAGGCTTAGACTAGCTTAGATAGTCTTCCAGTATAGCACACCCAAGGCGTCATTGTTCTTTCCCCTAGCAAACATCAGAG
Organism: Chionomys nivalis; assembly: GCF_950005125.1. NCBI lineage: Eukaryota > Metazoa > Chordata > Mammalia > Rodentia > Cricetidae > Chionomys > Chionomys nivalis. The sequence continues at coordinate 72,428,413 of NC_080096.1, forward strand.
CTGTATCGGTAGTTATACACACACACACACACAGAGAGACAGACAGACAGACAGACAGAGACAGAGAGAGACAGAGACAAAGAGATATTCCTGCATTGAATGTATCTAATTTTAAGAGGCTGATTTGTGGGTAAGAGCCACTTCTAAAAAAACCCTCTGCCTTCTCCAGGAAGGAGACCATCCCATAGCTCTTCAGTGTGAATGAGGAGAGAAGCAGTAGAGTAGGGTTTATGAGTCCAGACAGGAGAGGTAGCCTCTCAACTTAGCTCAGCTCAGTCTGCCCTCCTCCTGTTTTACACTTTTACTTTCTGCCTGCAGAAATAAGCCTCGGTCATTTGTGCACCTTCCCAATGGTGTGAGCTCTCCACTGGGACCACAAGGACGGAGACTCTGCCCTTGAGATTAGAAAGTATGAGGCAGTGTATTAGTGTTTTAATCTTTCTCTCAAGTGTTTAGTAAGTACAGTTGAAATTATTTATACAGAACTAACAAACTATTGTTACTGTGAAGAGATAGGTCAAGGATAGAGATAAAAATGTAAGAGAAAGATAGATGTTTATCAGATAGTTATAATTCAACATCTTTGAGTGTTTGTGACATGTAATATTTTCCATTAAGTTTTTAAATGTGTTGTGATGCTTTTTGTTTTAAGACATAGACATTAAGTATTCCATTCACTGAAAGCTTCCGGCTTTACCACATCTGAATTTGCCCCACCTAGGAATAATGATACTAAGCAATTTTTCTAAGTCCAATTCCTAAAACACGTATGGGCTTCAGCTTCTAGGTTCCCCCTTGAGAGGTATTCCCTTTGGTTTCCTTTGGGAGCAGAAACAGGGCCAGGCATATTTGCCATCCATGTTTGCAAATGTCAGAGTGGTAAGGTCACTCCTGCTTTCTGATGCTGGGGCTGTTTGTTTGTGCTCCATGTAACTTCATCTTCTCTGACTGAGAGAGGACATCATCATTACCAGCGAGCAATGCGCCAGGCCAGGCTTCTTGACTTAGCATAAAGCATTAAATGAGAATGTTGTGATGGAGTACTATTAACTAGCTTATGCACAGAGGGGCCACACTCATGTGGATAATGAATGACAGAGCTGCAGTTACAGTTTCCTGACTTTCCAACTGTATATGCAATTTGCAGGTTTATAATCCTATATAGAGAGTTGACAGAGAACACACATGGGCTTCTTATCCATGCTAATGAGAATCACTAGTTTTCCTGTAATAGTTAAGCAAATTCCAAGTCATACTTTAAATAAATCCAAACACTTATCCATTGAGTAACATTGATTGTGAATTAAAATTTTTTTTTTACTCTGAAATGTAACTCCTTGGCATGGTGTGTGTGTTTCTTATTTACATAATTTAAAGCAAAGGAGGGTTAATCCAATAACCCTATTCTTATTGTAAAACCACATTCCTCAGAAAACCCAGGCTTGACACTCAAAGGCACAAGGTCAGAAGAATATTTTCTCTTTGTTGAGTGTGCTTTTTTCCCCACTGAACTTTTGTTCTTCCTCATGGAATTAAACTGTTAAGTAAATTGCAAACAGTTCCCCAGTGGGAAGCAGTGTCTGGCCTCTTCTACTGCCCCCCACAGTCATTGACATTTCCTGTGTAAATAACAGCAGTGGACTCTGTACCGTCAAGGATGGGAATTGAGGAAATCATAAGCTCCCTTGCCGGGATAGAACATTCTATACTCTTCAGAGTGAGATGGTCCAAGGAACAAAAGAGGAGCAGTTAACTGATAACTCTTGGTTGTGTTTCAGTCCACTTCTCTCGACAGCTCCTGATTCTCCTGACCTAGGCACCCTTCTACTGACTGTTTTCCATAGGTCTTAGCACCTATGATCAATGTAGATCATATTTATTTATTGTGATTCACTTCACTATCTGTCTCCTCCTGCTGGAATGGAAGATCTAAGTGGATAGGAATTTTTTTCTGGGTGGATCCCAAGCCCCTAAAATAGCACCTGACACATGCTGGGAAATTGAGAAACACTTTTTGAATGAGCGCATGCTTTGTGTCAGCATTTGGGTAAAGGCAGAATATGACATACTCTTTTCTTAGGAACTTAATTGCTTTTTCTCTGTGGATTGAAATTTTAGAATAATGGCACTAACTTCTTGTATAGTTCCTTCTTTTCCTTACTATCAGAATCTTGATTTTTTTTTTAAAATGTGTGTTTTGAAATCAGAAATAGGCTCCTGATAAAGGTGACTTTCCAGCATTTCTCACACATTTCTTTCACTTTTGGTCAGCAAAGTGGAAGGAAGACTTTATTTAGAGGATGTAGGAAAGGTTTTCTTTCGCCATGTTGGCATCCTTGTTACCTCTGATCACATGCCTTTTCTTTCTGTCTGAAATAAGGATATGATGTCTGGAGGTATACTTTTTTATTGATATTGGTGATGAGATGTGGCAGAGTGAAGATAGTATAGGATGGGAGACTCCTGACTTGCATTGAAGAAGTAAAACTCCTTGATTATGCCTTTTGATACGGATCTGTGTTATACTGACTGGGAATAAGCAAAGAAAATAGACTCACATTAAGTCACAACTTAACTGAATGGCTTAAATACTCATCGTAATCATAATCTTTCCAAATTTATGCTTACTTAATAAATTCAACATGTTGGTGTGTTTAGGATGTCTTTCTGTATGCTATGAATGTATGTTGCTTTTATTGGTTGATGAATAAAGATACTTTGGTATATGGCAGGGAAGAATATAGCTAGGTGGAAAATCCAAGCAGAATACAGGGAGAAAGAAGCCATCCAACTACCCAAGGAACAACATGCCAGAGCACCACCAGTAGGTCATGAGTCAAATGGCAATACATAGATTAATAGAAATGAGTTAGCTTAAATGTTAGAGCTAGCTAGTAATAAGCTAATAAGTTAATTGGACAAACATTTATAATAAATATTAAGTCACTGTATGATTATTTGGGAACTACTGGGCAGGAGAGAAACTTCCGGTCACATTTTTTTGTACCAACTTTGAGCTCTTGAATTTCCATAAAGTCTAAGAAAGCTTAAAAAAGGGCTTCTAGACACACAAGAACAGAGCCTAAAGCAAGTTCATAGTGTCCCTCATTGCGGGCAGTGGTGCGGAACTGTGTCCGCTGGCACCAGCATGGCAGAACCCCACAGTCTCTCATGGCTGCCATACAAAGAGGTTCCTCCCAGCCACTGCCTACGGACTTGATAACACAGCTACTTTCTACATGGCAGCCCACAGCCTCATATACTGGCCGCTGTAAAGAGGTTTCTCCCAACCTCTGTTGCTTGCTGCTTGTTGCTACCTCTGCCATGTTGAAAAGTTGAGCACCAGATCAAAGTCAAAGATGCCATTTTGGTCCTAGCTATGCCTGCATACCAGTTTAAAGAAGTGATAAGAAAAAGATTACAGGTAAAAAATAAAGACAGATTCAGAAAAAGCAAAACAAAACAAAGCAAAAGAACAGCAACAACAACAACAACAACAAACCCCTCTAAACTGATCACACCGTGTTTATAAATGTACATATAAGCTTGGGAAAAAAGAAAGAAAATGGATATAGGCAGTTACAGAAAGAAATAAATAGTTTAAAAAAATAAACAAAGTCTTTAAAGAGACATTAAAGTAATATAGAAGAAAAAAAGCCACATAAAGATAGGAAATACACAAGGAGTCTGAATTCTATAGTATTGTGTGGGTTTTGAAATTTTTGGTTACTGAAAAACAAAGGATAGCTGCTGAGAGGCATGAGACTGAAAGAGATACTGATAAAGTATACCAACCTAAATATTTTTTAAAATGCCTTAACTTTAAAAGAAAATTCAACAAGTATATTTGTAAAATCAAACTTAAAAGATGCATTGCTTTGGAGAAGCAGTTCTGCTTTTGTTTCCACAGAAGATGAGAAGATATGGATTTCCTTCAGTCTAATATGGTTTCATTGAACAAGATCCCCTGAAAAGTCTCCAATGGGAACAATGACCCAGGAGATCCAACATTCACAGTGACTTCAAGGCTCCTGGCTGAGATGGACCAACCCACAAAATACCCCAGTTAAGACAGGACTTGATCATAATTCTGAACTTTCTCAGGATCCCCATAAGATTACCAGCACACCCAACAGCAGAAGTAGTATAGAAAACTACACTCAAATTCCCAAAATATTGTTTATAAATAATTGATTGCATTGAAGTGGGGTGGTTATAAATGGTTAATGGTCATAGACAATCTCTTTCTAAAGAATGAAAGGGTTATATGTTATAGAGATGATAAAAAGGTAGATTATTAAATCTAAGTTAAAAAACTGTTAATCTCAAAATACTTTACATTGGTATGAATTTTGGCTTACTGACATAAATTTAAGGTCAATTTTGTTATACTGTATGTATGTTTCTACTCTTGTTTAAGGTATTATGCTAATGCAGCTCATTTAAAAATGTAATGTATAGTTAAGAAATACAAATTAATAGTAATCTATACTAGTCACACAGAGTCATGTTAGGTAGGTTTTCTAGATATACAGAGAAATATTTCAGATGGATAGGTAATCTTCAAACACTTCAAAGACCTACAGAATATTTTAAATACTTTAAGAACTTAGACTTTTCTTGATAGTGAGACATGTCTGCTCCTGGCAGCACCAATTACTTCAAAAGACTAATGGGCATCAAAGAAATTCCTTATAGAGTTTGCTTTCAATGTGACAAGGCTGGCCATTTGGGCAAGAAACTGCTCTTGCCTGGACTGCTTGGAAGCATGCTGTATGAACTGGACATACAGGATCCACAGAAAAATGACTGCTGAACTTTGTGAAAACAAGGTAGAATGGTCCTTCAGGGTTCCTGCTTCACAGAAGAAACTTTCATGCATCTATAGGACACAGAGAAAAATGACTGACAAACTGCCAACATAGGTGAAACAATCTCAAATATTCTGCCTCATTAAGAAATCTGCCAAATACTCTAGGCCTATAGGCTGAAATTGGATTCCTCAACATTACAGAAGAACTTTGGGTGACTGTCCAGGCAGCCAGATATCTCTGTCATTTCTAGAGGTTTTGGAAGCTGCTTACAATGTACTTCCTATTTACTGGAGTCTTTGATGGGGGTTGAAGATTAGATGGTTATAATTACAGTTTTCTTTATTTATGATAAAAGATAAATTAGATAAAAATCTTTAGACTCACAAACATAGGATTGATGATAGCATATTTTCTTTAATTTTGTTACATGCAAATAGACTAAATATTATAACTGTAATTATTGCTTGATACCTGTTTTGTTATATGTAATTTTGCAATGTTAAAGTTAAAGGTTACTTTTTAGTTAGATACAAAATGGGAAAAAATGTGGGATATCTTTCTGTATGCTGCAAATGTGTGTTGCTTTTGATAGTTGATGAATAAAGCTACTTTGGCATATGGCAGGGCAGAATATAGCTAGACAAGAAATTCAAGCAGAGATACAGGAAGAAAGAAGGCAGAGTTGGAAGAGACGCCATCCAGCTTCCCAAGGAACAACATGCCAGAACACCACTGGTAAGCTATGGCCCACATGGCAATACACAGATTAATAGAAATTGGTTAATTATATTGTAAGAGTTAGTTAGTAATAAGCCTGAGCAATCAGCCAAACATTTATAATTAATATTAAGTCACTGAATGGTTATTCAGGGACGGGTGGGTGGGAGAGAAATCCCCAGTTATATTGGTGCCTTATTATCATGAACATAGGAGTTCTAAGAAGTATAAGGATTAGAAAGATCAACTACAGCAATCAATCAGTGCATTAAGGCTTGCAACATTGATGACCAGATGTACCCACCAGATCTGCGTATCTATTGCTGTCCATTTCTATTATTGGCTTATTTGCATGTTCACTCATTTCTTTCCTCTCATGACACTAGATTATGATAGTTATGCTTAGGAAAAGTATCATCTGAAATCTGAGGTTTATGTTTAAAAGGCTGAATTATTGGATGGTTGCTGGGGTTCACACAGGGTTGTATTATATACATGACACACATATAACATCTGAGAGTCCTGGAGATTTGGGAAATTTCCTCTTTGCATCTGTCTCAAAATTAGACCAGCATTTAGCGCTCTCAAGTGTTTTTCAAAAGAACCAATTCCAACAACTCCTTAAAAATCCAGAGTCTCTACAAACCCCAGGAAGGCTTCAAACTTTGTTCTCGTTCCTCACCCACTAAGCACTGGGGTTACCTACTTAAGCCATCATATCTGATAAGTCTTGATTATTTTGATGTTTGCATGATGGTGCATTTTATGATTTTTTTATATATTATTGAACATACCACATGAAAAAAATCAATTATTTCCCTAAGTTCTGGGAAATTGGATATGTCCTTCTTATAGATTTCTGATTTGGTATTGTGCTTTTCTAAAAGTAATATAAAGTTAATTCCATAAAGAGAATTATGCAGTCTCCTTCTATCATGAACACTCTGAGTAAGGATCATATATATAAAATATGTTGTCTTATTATAGAACATGGCTCTTTTAAACCACTTTAAAAATTAAAGAGTACATTTCTCTATGCATTATTCAGAACCCTTAAAAAATAAAAACAACATTTCAACAGAAAAAAAGCAAACACTTAGTTGGTTCCTTCTCTGCTTTCCTAACTCTGCAGAATGGCTTTGCCACTGCAGCATTTTCAGGACATCTGGGCTGTGAATGGAAGAGTGAATAAGAGGACAGAAAGAATTCCTCAAGGCCATGCCCCTCCTGGTCACCTTGTCTGTTTCAGGAGACTTCCAGTTTGCCTTAGTGGTGGAAAAGCCTTTGATTTAATTGCAGTTCATAAGATTTCTTGGCTTCTAGAATTTTTCTTTTATTTATTTTTTATAAATAAGCAAATATAAATATTTATTTATTTATATTTTATCTATGTGAAGTTCACAGGATAGCTTGAAGGAGTCAGTTCTCTCCTTCTATCACATGGGTCTTGGAGACTGAAACCATGTTTCCAGGCTTGGCAGCAGTCCATTTACTTACTTAGCCAAACCGCTTCTTTTCCTTGTTATATTAGAAATCAATCCCTAATTTTCAATGCCTTTTAATACCTCTTGAATAAAAGATTGAGAAGAAGCAAAACAAGGGTTTTCTCCCCTTCTCTCACACTAAGTCTCCAAAATCTCACCCACTGATGACTAGACAAATATCCAGGGAACAAGTGTGACCTTATTTCTCTCTTTAGGAACTATCACATGTTTTTCATTATCACATGAAAAAGACAGGGCTCATTCCTACTCCTGCCCCCAATGTTCATTCTTTAAAATCTTTTCATGAATAGAATCTTGTCATGAGGAATAAACAAACACTTCTTGATATTCCTCATGGCTGGACTTGGTCATACACTAACAGTCCTACCCACGTAGTCATTCAGGGAGATGAGGATACTCACCCTTCTCCTTTCTGTCCTGCAGTCATACCATATGGGTCTAATGACTGGACCACTTAAGATAACCTTTTTTTTTTCTTTCTGATCTTCTGTGCATTTTTAGGAGTTACACAAATGGAGGGAATTCTGACAGTATAGCACAGAATAAGGCTTGTAGTTAGACCCTTCTCAAGAAGATTCAATTATTGTTTTCTTCTTTACCCAAATCCAGTGCTAGAGCCAATGGGGTGGTAAAGTTCCCTGTGATGTGTGCAAATATCCTCTCCCCCGACTCACCCTACCACATGCTAAGTATGACTGTACTGGGGAGCCAGCTTTATGCCAAAGCTGTCTAATCTGACTTTGTCTCCTACAGCCTCATATTTCTGGTATGCCCAGCTTCTTACTGCCCTTAGCTGCCTTCATTGCTGCTTGCTCGATTTTTACATTCATACTTTTCATTTCTGCCCTCTAGTTCATCCATGCCAACCAAGTCATGAATTCAAATGACATTTAAAATATTTATTTGGCATTCTATCTATGTCCAGAGGAATCACTCTACCTTGTTGCTGGAAATAAAACTTTAGGTTCTTTGGCCATTTTCTCAGTCTTCAGGACAGTGCTTACTTGATTATTTTGCATTTGTTAGCCTCCCTTCTCTCCAATTCTTCCCTTCTTCATGTTCTGTTGGCCAGAGCTACAGGTTTCCCATTTCCCTTTGTTTTCTTACTTCCTCATGCGTGCCTTTTTTTTTTATTAATACCCCCCCCTTTCAGTAAGGGTTAAGTCTGACTGTGTATCCCTGGTGGGAACAGAGCTTGTAATTCTTTTCCTCAGCCTACTGAGTGTTTGGATTTCAGGTGGGTAACACTATTCCTAATTCTATTCTTTCACATCGATTCCTCTTTCCCCCTTCTGTATAAGTCTTCCTTCTCTCTTCCTCTTCTTCTTTCTTTGTTCCGTCTTTTTTTCTAAAATCTAGAGATTTATAGCCCAAGATACTAGGGAGTTTTAAAGCTGAAGTAAAACAAACAAACAATCAAAAAACGCATGGTCTATCAATTCAGTGAACAATACATTGTGAATTCTCTCTGTTGTGGTTTGCATAAAAATATTTTCTACAGATGAATACCATTGACTATGCCAGTGGGCATGTGAGGAGAGGGCAGAGCCTTTAAAGGATGGGACTTAGTGGGAAGAAGTGGGTCCCTGGCCAGGGATTATGGGTTATGGCTAGATCTGGCTCTATCTGACAATGCTTCCTGAGTGTCTCATTTTCTTTTGGCTACGACAGCTGTGAGATGATCCTGTTGCCAAGGCTTCCTGCTATGTTGAACCATAAGCCAGAATAAATCCTTCTGGTATGATCTTATCTAGTGTTCCATCACAACAATGAAAAAAGTCTAATATACTCACTTTACAGTAATTTTATTATAAGGAGTTTTAGGCAAAATAAATTCAGGGGCTGGGGAGATGGTTCAGAAGGTACAATATTGGATGAACAAAGACAAGGATCTAAGTTCAGATACCTAGCACCCATGTAACCATCTGGGCATCACAAAACCCACCAAGTTCCACCCTGGAACCAAGTGCATAGAGTTGAATTGTTGTGGTTTGCTGTACTAGTTAAAATAGCAAATTCTGCATGCATATGTGCTCATATACTCACCCCTGATTATAAAATATATCTTACACAAACATAATGACAGAAACTAAATATATTCTTTATACTTTAGTCAGAAGTCAGAGGTCCATCAAGGTTGGGTTTGGCAGCAAGGCCAGGTTTGGGAAAGTCGTATGGAGTATGTATGAGAGTAGACTTGCACCTTCTCACTGTTTCCTTACACTATAAAAAAGTGAGAATGCTCTCCCCAGTCACTTTTATAAACAGACTAATCCCATTCACAAGGCCCACCTTCATGGCTTAATAGTCTCCTTATGTGTGAGTCACATTAAAGGTTAAGATTTCACTGTGTGACTTTTAAGGGGATATATTTAGTCTACTGCATAGGGCATACTGTGTCACAGCTTTTCGTACATAAAAGGCTTTGATTTTTAAAGATGCTTTATTAAATGCCTGCTACAATGCAGTGATAGAGGACCTGCAGTGGGTTAGACCCAGCCCTTGTTCATGGAATCTTTATGATTCAGAAATACAAGGCTCTGGTATAGTTCAGTTACTAGCACAATGTCCTACAAACATATCACACAGGACCTCATTACAGTACCTACTAATTAGAAGAAAAGAAGAGCAAACAGAAAGTTTATTGGAGAGCCAAGGATATTGTTGAGTTGGGAGAAAGCTTGCCTCTCCTGCACAAACAAAGCGCTGGGCTTAGTCCCCAGCGGGACATAAATTGATATAGGTGGTACACTACTGCCACATCTATAATCCTCACACACCGTGTGTGGAGGCAGGAGGATCATCATTGCCTGAATACTGAGTTCAAGGCCAGACTGGCTACATGAGACCATCTTAAAAAAATAATCCACTTTGGGAAGAACACAGACCTTGTCTTACCACCATGGATTCTCTCATGACTTTCAGGGTTTACCCTAACTGTTCATATAGAACACATTTACCTGGTGTCTACTGTATGTTGGGCTCCTGATCTCCATACACTAGGAAATTATGATCTCAAATAGCTAGTAGCATGGAGGTTTATACATTGAATGCTATAACAAGGCGGGGGTACAAGGTGCTGCGAAAAAACAGAGAGGAGGGCAGAAGTAGGAGGTTTCTGAAAGAGACTGCCATCAGAAGTAGTCTGTACATGGAAGTTCCTCTCCAAGAACCACTACATGAAAAAATTCTGCCGTTTAGAAGTAGTCACTGGAGTAGTCAGTGCCTGGAATTGAGCTTTTGTCTCAAAAACAAAGACTATACAATGATTGCTTACATTTTATATGAGATTGTTTTTAGCTCCAGAAAAAAAAAAGTTCTGAGTAGTTTTCTTGTGCAGTATCATTCAGCTTTTGCATCTAGGAAGAATGGGGATCTTTATGATTGTCTTTATCCTCCTTTCTCTCTACTGTCCCTCCTCATCTTCCTCTCCTCCTTCTTCTCAGTTCTGTCCCACTGTGCAGCCCAGGCCTCTGCAAACTGCTCTTCCTGCCTTGGTCTCCATGGGATGGAATCACAGATGTGTTACCATGCAAGGCATAACTTCTCTTGTTAGATAAAAGAATAAACTGATGATGAAGCTCCAAATTCAAATGCAAATCTTCATTACCACAGAATGAGCAAGCCAATCTCAAAGGATAGAAGAACTGTTTATGATCTCTTTACATTTACAGCTTGGTAACCTCAAACACTTTGTACAGAATCAGCATAGGCTGGTGCAACATGTATTATGTGTCAGTATTTGAATGCATTCTAACTGGGATAAGGGAAATGATGGCAAAGAGATAATTGTTTCTACAGGCTCATTTTCCAATTACTAGAAACATAAAGTAGAATACTCTGTTATCTTTGTTAAAACCCAGTCAATTAAGATAACACTTTACCCCGTATTCCAATACATGCTACCTGTTATTTGCACAAAAACAGAGGAGATAGCAGATCAAGAGTGGCATTCTGGCTACCCAACGCTCTTTGTATTCCAGTGGTTGGAGCAGGGCCTGGATGGCACCTTGATGACTCACTCCTGTGCTCTTCGTTGTAAATCACAGCTGCATAAACTGCTGTGGAGTGTGAAGGGTCAGCAGAGTATATACAGAAATCAGCAGTGGCCCGTGGAGTCATCCCAAGACATAATAAACACAGTCTGCACTCTCCTTCTCATCATCTGCCAATTCAGGTGTTCTCTGGTGCCAGGGCTTCCTCTCCAGAGCAATATTTTAAATCCAGCAGACCATTGTATTTGGACAGATTTCCTAACTGCACTTTTAATTTTGGAAAAATAGTTTCCAGCCTCTTCTGAAAATGTCCCACACACCTGGAGCTTCACTAAGAAAGAACAAAACACTTTTCATAGCACTGAGCTTTGGCTCCCATTGGCTCTAGTCTGGAAGAATTTCACCAGCTTCAGAGAATGAAAATAAAGCTCATGTCTTAGTCTTAGTCAAAATTTGTCAGAGTCATTAACCATTTAACTCCTCCCATGACAACTTTTTCCTTTAGTGTGCTTTTTTGAGGACCATCCAGGCCAGCATTACCTCGTGCTAAAGAAGGCTTTGCCTGCATGCACCCTCTTCCCTTTCCTGGGACAGTCACAAATCAAGTCTCTGCTCTGGGTGGATGAAAGGACTCTCAGATTTGCTTTGTCAGCAGCCCTTTGGGTACTCCACACTCACCTATGAGGTGTTTTAGGACAGCACTTATCAGGACCCCAGGTTAGTAGGCAGCGTTCTCCCTGTATTTCCTGGACATTCAAGGAAGAGTGAGAGAAAAGCTTATGACTCTACCTGAAAACCTTTTTGTTCCTCATTGTATGTAAGATGGACATAGATTTGCCAATCCATTAGGGTTTCCTTGAACAATGACCTAGTCCATTCTCAGAGAAGTAATACCTGATCTTATACTGCTAAACATAATACAAATGGGTGGCAAGAAAAACAAAAGCCTTTCACCAATCCAAACAGAAAGCTGATCTTCATAGCCTGTAGTACCTAATCCAGAAGGTCAGTTATTCTTTAGACTGAAAACTGTTTTATCTTTTCTATTCTGAGAGAGAGTTCACAGTCTGACTTGCTAAGTATTAGTCATCCAAGAAGAAAAACCAGAAGCCAAAGATCACTTAGTTCAAAGTCAACAATATTTGATTAAGATAAACAAAGGGATAGACTTCCAAATATTAAAACTTGCTAATGGAGCCATAACTATTAGATAGCTGGTTTTAGCTGGAAGTCAAGTGGTTGTGAAAGATAAGGGCACTGACAACAGTCTCAAGGGGAAGATGGGGTGTATTACATTGAAGGAGTGGTCTGAACTTACTTTATTGCTATATGGCCTCAATTAAAGCTACAACCAAAGGCGGATCTCTGTGAGTTTGAGGCCAGCCTGGTCTACCAGAGCTAGCTAATTCCAGGACAGGCTCCAAAGCTACAGAGAAACCCCGTCTTGAAAAACCAAACCAAACCAAACCAAAACAACAACAACAACAAAACAAAAAAACAAAACAACAAAAAAAACCCACCACAGCCAAGTTTTCCCAGTGAAATGGAACACTAAAGAAATGGTGAGCCTGTTGGTGTTAGGCTACACACCGACCTAAGTTTTCAGCACTGGAGAGGCTGAGGCATGAAGACTGTGAGTTGAAAGCCAGTCTAGGCTACACAACTAGATGCTATCACAAACAAAACAAAGTAAAACAAAAAGCAAATGAAAAACACTAGCTTATGTCAGCAATTCACCTATTGAATTTGAATCATATGTAGGAAAATTTAACAAATTAAACTTAAAGCTAACATGTAGTACTCAGAAAAGCCTTCATTGCACAATTACAGGAAACAATTTATATCTTAGCAAATCTTTAGCTTGCTAGATAAATAAAATATAAATTTATATTTATATACGTATAAATATAAAAGACAGGCTTATCTGACCAGATAAGAATAATGTTAAGAAATAATTCATTTTTAAATCCATTGCTTTGCTTGGCAAATAAAGATGTTCAGAGCCTACCCCAGGCCCTGGTTTTCTTTGACCTTTGCATTTCTCCTAAGTATTTGAAACTTCCAGTCCCCTCTCCCTTCACATCCTCACAGCATTGCTTCAGAGTAGACCCTCACAAAAATGTTTCCCAATTTGAGAGATTCCACTTAATCTTCAATCCAAAAGGAAACACATCTTTTGTGGAGGTGTAGACACATTTGGCACATGTGTCCATGGTCTATCTTGGCCCATGTACTTTTTATAGGCAAGACCCACATCATCTGTGCACAGCTGTGATCTCCATTCCTCAGTAAACTCTGAAGAAATGTGAATTGCTTCCCTGTGAACAGATTGGCCCATGCAGTCTGTTGGTTCAAGGTCCACTTTCTTTTCTGTCTTTCTTTCTTTCCTTTTCCTTTTTTTTTCTTCAGAATTCAGGGATTCTTTTTCTCTCCCTTTTGGAATGTTGTATGTCTCTGGAAATTGTTCACAGCTTGCTAAACCGGGAAGCTGTGTGATTGCTCATTGTATTGCCAACTGTGTGACAGGCAGAATATCAAGGAACTTGCAATTACTTCACACAAATGACTTTTGTTCTATTTTCCTCTTTCTTTTCCCGTCTATTCTTGCTCCTCCCTATTTCCCCTTCCCCCATCCCTCTCCTTTTGCTTCTCCTTTCTTTCCCTCTTCCTTCCCACTGTCCTCTATTTTATTTTGAAACAAAACTCTCTAGTGGAACTAAGACACTTATACTGGGATCAACAGCAGCGAAGAGCTGAACCAAAGTTGGCCTTCCTCTCTGCCTGGTGACAGCACTGGTTTAGCCAGTGGGAACCAGAAAGAACACTTTGTTCCAGTCTTAGGCTTTTACTTCTTTCTAAAGCTTAGTGTCTCACAGACCTTTTCTGAGAGCCAGATAACAATGTACCTTTTTGGTACTATTTTTTTCCCCGTTGAAATCGCAAACTGAACATTCTTTCTCCTATTGTTCCATCAACAAGGCCAGAATAGCGAGGCAACTTCTCCAGTAGCCCTCTTTTATTTCCTACAATGTCTTTTTTTCTTTCTACAACAAAAGAGTACAGGAAAAGGCTCAAGTCCAGAGCTTGAATGATGGCTGGTAAAGGCCTCTGTGTGAGGTCTTTGGAAAGATAATCTCTTTGTAAAGATCTGGATGACTGGAATTTCCCTCCCTCTTCCCAGACATCCCCCTTCCCAACCTTCCTCTAATACAAATCCTTAAGCATTAAGTCAGGCGGAAAATGAGTCTGCTCTGCATTTATCATCCTGAATGGCAGGCAACTCCTGCTTAATCTTTCAACATATATTTGTTCAATGGATCAACAGATTGTGTAAGCAGCGTGACGGTTGGGTTCAGAAATGTGTCTGCTCGTGTTTGGTTTGTGCTGAACCATTGACCATTTTGTTTGTGAATCCATCATAAAATTATATCTCTGGGTTACCCAGTACCAGGCTGGGGACAGAGGGCAGTGTTCATACAGGTGGAAAGACGATTTAGTCCATGTCGCTTTGCAGTATTGCAGAGTGCTGACTTTTTTCATTTTGTGAATGCTCTCCCCTAATCTTTTCCAACTAGAAAGCCTCAAAATTGTGTCCTTCTAATCTTTCCACAGATGTGCCTCTCATTTCTTCCACTAGTCTTTCCCCATTGGAATAAAGATTTACAGACTATAAAGCAAGCAGGAAGACAGGCTTAAATATAAATAAAAGGTTAGGAGTTGACATCTTATAACTCTCCTAATTTTATATATGGATATTGATTTGAAACACTGCTCCTCACAAAATAAGAAGGGTTTATTTGGATGATAAGACTTTAAGGAGTTCATTACTCAGTAAAACAACTAATCTAACATTTTGAAAGAACATTGTCAGTTATTTCACTGAACTTTCAACCAATCAAACATTATTTATTGAGCATCTGTTACTTTAAAGACCTTGAAGATAATATATATAGAGATGGACACATTTCCTGATTTTAACAAATTAAATTATCATCTAATAACTTGTAAAAAATGACATACAGTATTTCAAAGTATGATGAAGATTCATAAATAAAATGGAAAAAAACCAAATTTTGTTGAGTTAGAATAGTTAGTGCATATAAATAAGAATGATTCCCAGGGAAATTTTATTATTTGGGAATTGCTCAATATTACTTATTGGATGACTAGTATTCATGAGTACTAGGCATAGAATATAAAGCAGTGAAGATTTACCCATATGGGACTTGAGACTGAAATAGACGTAGGTGGAGAGATGAAGAAAGAAAAGCAGAGTCATGTCCAACTCATGTCCATTTGAGGTCTGCAGTCCAAACCATCAAAGTGGAGGGATGTTTAGGTAACAGCATTCCCATACATTTAAAAATAACGTTCATAGCAGCATTGTTTGTAATTGCCAGAACCTGGAAACAACCTAGATGTCCTTCAATGGAAGAATGGATGAAGAAAGTATGGAATATATACATATTAGAGTACTACTCAGCAGTAAAAAACAATGACTTCTTGAATTTTGCATACAAATGGACGGAAATTGAAAACACTATCCTGAGTGAGGTAAGCCAGACCCAAAAAGAGGAACATGGGATGTACTCACTCATATTTGGTTTCTAGCCATAAATAAAGGACATTGAGACTATAATTCGTGACTCTAGAGAAGCTAAATAAGAAGGTGAACCCAAAGAAAAACATATAAGCATCCCCCTGAATATTAACCTTCATCAGGCGATGAAAGAAGACAGAGACAGAGACCAACATTGGAGCACTGGACTGAAGTCTCACGATCCAAAGGAGGAGCAGAAGGAGAGTGAGCACGAGCAAGGAACTCAGGACCGCGAGGGGTGCACCCACACACTGAGGCAATGGGGATGATCTATCGGGAACTCACCAAGGCCAGCTGGCCGGGGACTGAAAAAGCATGGGACAAAACCGGTCTCGCTGAACATAATGGACAATGAGGACTACTGAGAACTGAAGAACAATGGCAATGGGTTCTTGATCCTATTGCATGTAATGGCTTTGTGGGAGCCCAGGTAGTTTGGATGCTCACCTTAATAGACCTGGATGGAGGTGGGTGGTCCTTGGACCTCCCACAGGGCAGAGAAACCTGCTTGCTCTTTGGGCTGAGGAGGAAGGAAGACTTGATTGGGGGAGGGGGAGGGAACGGGAGGTGGTGGCGGGGAAGAGGCAGAAATCTTTAATAATTAAATTAATTAATTAATAAAAAAAATCAGCAAGAAAAAAAATAAACAAAAAAAAATAAAAATAACATGTTCTTGCATTTAGTAACAGAGCACTCATTGTTTTAAAATAATCAAGACAGAATCATGCTTGGATTAGTCAATAATATATCATTTAAAAAAAGGTATTGTTGGGGCCTAAGAGATGGCTCAACTATTTATGAACATTTTCTGCTCTTCCAGAGAATCCAAGTTTGGTTCCCAGCACTCACACTATGGGTAGTGGGAAAGGAGAGATAGGTTCACAATCACCCATACTTCCAGCTTCTTGACACCCTCTTCTGGCCTCTGTGGTCACCTGAACACATGGTATACACACAGAATCTCACACACATAAATTGAAAATAATAAGCAATTTAAAAGTCACTGTTGACAATGCATATCAACTTTTCAGTCATCTTTTTGTGATGCCTGTTGCGTTGTTGACTCCCCCAAGGGTCCTATCAATAACTAGAAAACTGTAACATTTCTAGTACTCATTAGAAAGGTACAGACATTACCAGCTTTGGTAGAAGGGCTAATTACTGGAAGATTCTGCCTCAGTGCCTGAGTCATCTAACTTTTATCTACTTCTCATCTCTTTCTGTGGAGCTCAAATAGTTTCTATGTAGGTGTCCTGTTCCAATTGAGAAGCTCCAGAAAGCTCTATTTTTCAGGCATATGTTTGACTTTTCTTCTCTACCACCAAGCTGCTTTTCATTTCTGTCGCATGTCTTGACCTTATTTTTTTTATTTCTTCCAAATAATAGAAACTCTTCAGAGTTTCTGCATGCCTGTATGTAAGTACATATAACTTGTGTGCAAGTCTGTATTTTTCTGTATGTGAACATGTATAACTGTGTGTGAGTGTGCCTCTCTCTCTCTCTCTCTCTCTCTCTCTCTCTCTCTCTCTGTATTGCCTCTCCATGAAAGAAATGATGACTCTTGTTGCTGAATTTCCAAAGTAGTTTTATCAATAATTATTATTTAAGTGCTGCTAAACTAAAAGTCAAATAAATTGACAGATGACTGCATGTCGAATACATATCTTAATATCTGTTTTTCAAGTCTAGTTCATTTTGAAATACATCAATTGTCTTGAAGTAATAATGGATAAAGGCTGTGATGTGATACCTTAGGTTTTCTCAAATGTTCACTAGTGCACCTGAATTTAAGAACAGGCATCTTTGCTTTGTGAAAGTATACACATTACATATAATGGCTAAAAGCCATCAAAATTCTTCCTTTTCCTATTAAACATATATTATTCTTGCCAAGTATATAATAAAGCCTATGATTAACCTATTGAGTTACAATGGATGCCTATAGAAATGTTTATTACAGCCACATTAATATCCCATTAGTTCATCACATTAGTGTTATTACAATTGTTACCAAGGATTTGACACTGATTGATACCTAATGATCAGGTTGTTGCCCTGATCATCTGTGAACAGAAAGCTCAAGAGGAGGTAGAAATTTCCTTTGTGTTTTCTGTTCCCCTCCCCCAAAAACAAAGAGAACAATTATTTTAACAAAATCATACTGCAGAGGCTGAAAGTCAAAGTAAAGATCAATTTTGAAAGGTGCAGTCATTATTCCAGTTAGTTAGGGTAACATTATTCTTTTGGTTTTAATGGCAGAGAGAGCAAGAAGACAAAATTTACTTTATGCAAATGCCCAAGAATGTAGCAACAATTAATAATATAATGAAATCATTACTAGTAATGATAGCTTCAAATCTGTGTCTTTATAACAGATATTTTCAGCAAAGGAGTTTCAATAGGTTTACAAAAGTAATGAATCACTCCTACTTTCCTGTCTATTTGCATAAATTAAGAGAAATAACCCATGGAAGTTGATTTCACCATTTTATAAGGAAAACCATGTTCTACAAATTCAAACTCCTGACTTAATCCCTGACTCTCCAGGCTATAGTAATGAAGTGGAACCCCATGAGTTAAGATGAGTATTCACCCATATATCTGCAGGGCCTTTGCTTGGAGTATCTGACTCAGCAAATCAGAAACTAAAAAACATAAAGAAAAATCAATTCTACTGTGGAAGTTGCCTTAGTTTTATTCCTTTTTTCTATCTTCTTGCTTTTCATGAGACCTTCATAATTTTCATGATTCTTGAAACTTTGATATAGATTCTCAGATGATGTGGGAGTCCCCTCTGTGTGTTGTGATTACGATTAATGAATAAAGAAACTGCCTTGGCCTGTTGATAGGGCAGAACTTAGGTAGGCAGGAAGGACTGGACTGAATGATGGGAGAAAGACGGGCAGAGTCAGGGAGACACCATGGAACCACTGCCAGAGTCAACCATGCTGAAACTTTGCTGGTAGGCTAGAACCTCGTGGTGATGCACAGAATAATTGAAATGGGTTGAATTAAGATGTAGGAGTTAGCCAATAAGAAGCTAGAGCTAGTGGGCCAAGCAGTGATTTAATTAATAAAGTTTGTGTGTCGTTATTTTGGTGCTGGGCAGCTGGGATGAACAAGCGGCCCCCTCCAACACTCAGATCATCAAGCTTTTGGTTTGATTTTATTTTCTTAACCAAAACTAAGTATAAACAAACAACTACACCATCCGCACTACCACAATGTTGAAGATGGGTGTTGTCTAACAGTTTCCTCTAAGTTTAAAACTTGTTAAGACATAAGATACAACACAAAAATGAATCAATTGTGTATTTTATGACAAGATATTTAAAGGGAAACAGAATAGTAGGCTGTTCTAGAGTAGTGGTTCTCAACCTTCCTAATGTTCTGAACCTTTAATACAGTTCCTCATGTGGTGACCCCAAACCATAAAATTATCTTCATTGCTATTTATTTCATAACTATAATTTTGCTACTGTTATGAATTATAATCAAATATCGCGTTTTCTGAAGGTCTTAGATAACCTCTATGAGGACTGGCAAAGGAGCTGTGACCAACAGGTTGGGGCAAGGTGAAACACGCCACCCTGCAGGGAAGCTCCATTAAGACAAGAAGTAAACAACAGAAAACAGTCACAAGAAGCCCTTGAAACTGACCAGATTTACCTGGTTCTTCCCTTCCCAAGAGTGGACAAGCAGTAAAACAAGCTAAGCGACACCCTCAAACAAGCCCAGCAAACTGGAAGAAGCAGAAACCAGTCAAAGTGCCTAGAAGAAACAAAGACCAGCTGAGCGCTGCTTGGAAAAGATGCACTCTAACCTGCTATTCTGCCTCAGGCTATATGGTATGCTCCAGGTTCCCAGCTTTTCTGAGCTGTCCACCATGATGGCTTTGGTGATGTGGGTATCTTTGAATCATTTGTTCTCTTATAAGAGATCCCTCACCCATATTCTTTTTTTTTTCTTCAGCTTGTAGGAACTTTATTTTCCTTCCACCTTTTTTCACTTTGCTCAGGTGTCTGCAGAGGAGCTCAGGATCACTCAGTGGTGGCTCCAACCCACTCGGTGGCCTGCGCTGTGGGAGCTGCTGACCAATCTTTTTTTTTTTTTTTACTTATTTATTTATTTTTATTCTTTTTTAATTAAAATTTCCACCTGCTCCCCATTTCCCATTTCCCTCCCCTCCTCCCAAATATTGCCCTCCCCCCACTTCCCTCCCCCTATCCCCACTCCTCTTCTCCTCCCCCCACTCCATTCCCCCTCCCTCTCAATACTGAAGAGCAGTCCAAATTCCCTGCCCTGCGGGAAGACCAAGGTCCTTCTATCTACGTCCAGAAAGGTGAGCGTCCAAACAGGCTAAGCTCCCACAAAGCCAGTTCATGTATTAGGATCGAAACCTAGTGCCATTGTCCTTGGCTTCTCATCAGTCTTCATTGACCGCCATGCTCAGAGAGTCCGGAATCAACCCATGCTTATTCAGTCCCAGACCAGCTGGCCTTGGTGGGCTCCCAATAAATCAGTTCCACTGTCACAGTGGGTGGGTGCATCCCTCGTGGTCCTGATTTTTTGCTCATGTTCTCCCTCCTTCTGCTCCTCATTTGGACCTTAAGAGCTCAGACCGTTGCTCCAAATTGAGACTCTGTCTCTACCTCGATCCATCGCCAGATGAAGGTTCTAAGGTGATATGCAAGATATTCATCAGTATAGGATAGGGTCATTTCAGGTTCCCTCTCCTTAGTTGCCCAAGGTACCAGCTGGGGACATATTCCTGGACACCTGCGAACCCCTCAAGAGTCAAGTCTCTTGCCAACCCTAAGATGGCTCCCTTAGATAGGATATATACTTCGCTGCTCCCGTATCCATCCTTCCTATATCCCAACCATCCCAATCCTCCGAGCTCCTCCCATCCTCCCCTTCTCATATTTCTCATCCCATTTCCCCTTTGCCCCATGCCACCTCACCCGCAAGTTCCCAGTTTTTGCCCTGGAATCTTGTCTACTTCCCCCTCTCCATGCGGATGACTATATGATTTTCTTTGGGTTCACTTTCTTATTTAGCTTCTATAGGATCACACATTATATGCTTAATGTCTTTTATTTTATGGCTAGAAACCGATTATGAGTGAGTACATCCCATGTTCCTCTTTTTGAGTCTGGGATACCTCACTCAGGATAGTGTTTTCTATTTCCATCCATTTGCACGCAAAATTCGAGAAGTCATTGTTTTTTACTGCTGAGTAGTACTCTAATATGTATATATTCCACACTTTCTTCATCCATTCCTCCATTGAAGGGCATCTAGGTTGTTTCCAGGTTTTGGCTATTACAAACAATGCTGCTATGAACATAGTTGAACAGATACTTTTGTCATTTGATGTGGCATCTCTTGGGTATATTCCCAATAGTGGTATTACTGGATCTTGGGGTAGGTTGATCCCAAATTTCCTGAGAAATCGCCACACTGATTTCCAAAGTGGTTGCACAAGTTTGCATTCCCACCAGCAATGAATGAGTGTGCCTCTTTCTCCACAACCTCTCCAGCAAAGGCTATCATTGGTGTTCTTGATTTTAGCCATTCTGACAGGTGTAAGATGGTATCTCAAAGTTGTTTTAATTTGCATTTCCCTTATCGCTAAGGAGGTTGAGCATGACCTTAGGTGTCTTTTGGCCATTTGAATTTCTTCTGTTGAGAATTCTCTGTTCAGATCAGTGCCCCATTTTTTTATTGGGTTCATTAGCATTTTAAAGTTTAGTTTCTTGAGTTCTTTATATATTTTGGTGATCAGACCTTTGTCTGTTGCAGGGTTGGTGAAGATCTTCTCCCAGTCAGTGGGTTGCCTTTTTGTCTTAGTGACAGTGTCCTTTGCTTTACAGAAGCTACTCAGTTTCAGGAGGTCCCATTTATTCAATGTTGCCCTTAATGTCTGTGCTGCTGGGGATAAACGTAGGAAGTGATCTCCTGTACCCATATGTTGTAGAGTACTTCCAACTTTTTCTTCTATCAGGTTCAGTGTGTTCAGACTAATATTGAGGTCTTTAATCCATTTGGACTTGAGTTTTGTGCATGGTGATAGATATGGATCTATTTTCATTCTTCTACACGTTGACAACCAGTTCTGCCAGCACCATTTGTTGAAGATGCTCTCTTTTTTCCATTGAATACTTTTAGCTCCTTTATCAAAAATTAGGTGTTCATGAGTTTGTGGGTTAAAATCAGGGTCTTCTACTCGGTTCCATTGGTCGACTTCTCTGTTTTTATGCCAATACCAAACTGTTTTCAATACTGAGGCTCTGTAATAGAGTTTGAGGTCAGGGATGGTAATGCCTCCAGACGATCCTTTATTATATAATATTGTTTTGGCTATCCTGGGTTTTTTGTTTCTCCATATAAAGTTGATTATTGTCCTCTCAAGATCTGTGAAGAATTTTGATGGGATTTTGATGGGGATTGCATTGAATCTATAAATTG
Organism: Chionomys nivalis; assembly: GCF_950005125.1. Taxonomy (NCBI): domain Eukaryota; kingdom Metazoa; phylum Chordata; class Mammalia; order Rodentia; family Cricetidae; genus Chionomys; species Chionomys nivalis. The sequence continues at coordinate 72,450,515 of NC_080096.1, forward strand.
CCCTTGGTAGAATTGCCATTTTTACTATGTTGATCCTCCCTATCCAAGAGCAAGGGAGATCCTTCCATTTTCTGGTATCCTCCTCAATTTCTTTCTTCATTGACTTAAAGTTCTTGTCAAACAGATCCTTTACTTCCTTGGTTAGAGTTACCCCAAGATATTTTATGCTATTTGTGGCTATCGTGAAGGGTGATGCTTCTCTGATTTCCATCTCTGCTTCCTTATCCTTTGTGTATAGGAGGGCAACTGATTTTTTGGAATTGATCTTGTATCCTGCAACGCTACTAAAGGTGTTTATCAGCTGAAGGAGTTCTTTGCTGGAGTTTTTGGGGTTGCTTATGTACACTATCATATCGTCTGCAAATAATGAAAGTTTAACTTCTTCCTTTCCGATTTGAATCCCTTTGATCCCCTTATGTTGTCTTATTGCTACTGCTAGAATTTCAAGCACTATATTAAAGAGGTATGGAGAGAGTGGACAACCTTGTCGTGTTCCTGATTTTAGTGGAATAGCTTTGAGTTTCTCTCCATTTAATTTGTTGTTAGCTGACGGCTTGCTATAAATAGCTTTTATTATATTTAGGAACGACCCTTGTATTCCTAATCTCTCTAAGACCTTTATCATAAAGGGATGTTGAATTTTGTCAAATGCTTTTTCCGCATCTAATGAAATAATCATATGGTTTTTTTCTTTCAGATTATTTATATGATGGATTACATTGATAGATTTTCGTATGTTGAACCAGCCCTGCATCTCTGGGATGAAGCCTACTTGATCATAATGGATACTTTTTCTGATGTGTTCTTGGATTCGGTTTGCCAGTATTTTATTGAGTATTTTTGCGTCGATGTTCATGAGTGAGATTGGCCTGTAGTTCTCTTTCTTGGTTGTGTCTTTGTGTGGTTTTGGTATCAGAGTAACTTCAGCTTCATAAAAGGAATTTGGCAATGACTTCTCTGTTTCAATATTGTGAAATACATTAAGGAGTATAGGTATTAGGTCTTCTTGGAAGTTCTGGTAGAATTCTGCATTGAAGCCATCTGGACCTGGGCTTTTTTTGGTGGGGAGGTTTTTTATAACAACTTCTAATTCTTCGCGACTAACAGGTCTATTTAGATTGTTCACCTGGTCCTGGTTTAACTTTGGTATATGGTACTTATCTAAAAAAGTGTCGATTTCTATAACATTTTCCAATTTTGTGGCATACAGATTTTTGTAGTAAGATCTAATGATTCTCTGAATTTCCTCTGAGTCTGTGGTTATGTCTCCCTTTTCGTTTCTGATTTTGTTAATTTGCGTATTCTCTCTCCGCCGTTTGATTAGTTTGGATAGGGGTTTATCAATCTTATTGATTTTCTCCATGAACCAGCTTTTTGTTTCATTGATTCTTTGGATTGTTTTCTGTGTTTCTATTTTGTTGATTTCAGCCCTCAATTTGATTATTTCCAGTCTTCTACTTCTCCTAGGTGAGTCTGCTTCTTTTTTTTTCTAAAGCTTTCAGGTGGGCTATTAAGTCTCCAATGTGTGCTTTCTCCGTTTTCTTTAAGTGGGCACTTAATGCTATGAACTTTCCTCTTAGCACTGCTTTCATAGTGTCCCATAGGTTTGAGTATGTTGAGTCTTCGTTTTCATTGAATTCAAGAAAGACTTTAATTTCTTTCTTTATTTTTTCCTTGATCCAGGTGAGGTTCAGTAGTTGACTGTCCAGTTTCCATGAGTTCATAGGCTTTCCGGGGATAGCATTGTTGTTGAATTCTAACTTTAATCCATGGTGATCTGATAAGACACAGGTGGTTACCGATATTTTTTTGTAACTGTGTAAGTTTGCTTTGTTACCGAGTATGTGGTCTATTTTCGAGAAGGTTCCATGAGCTGCAGAGAAGAAGGTATATTCTTTCCTATTTGGGTGGAATGTTCTATAGATGTCTGTTAAGTCCATTTGGTTCATTACCTCCCTTAATCCTCTTATTTCTGTTAGGTTTCTGTTTGATTGACCTGTCCATTGGTGAGAGAGGAGTGTTGAAATCTCCTACTATTAGTGTGTGTGGTTTGATGACTGCCTTGAGTTTTAGTAACGTTTCTTTTACATAAGTGGGTGCTTTTATATTAGGGGCATATATATTCAGGATTGAGATTTCATCCTGGTGAATTGTTCCTGTTATGAGTAAAAAATATCCATCTCCATCTCTTTTGATTGATTTTAGTTTGAAGTCAACTTTCTTAGAAATTAGTATGGCCACACCTGCTTGTTTCTTAGGTCCGTTTGCTTGATAAACCTTTTCCCAGCCCTTTACTCTGAGTAGATGTCTGTCTTTGTGGTTGAGGTGTGTTTCTTGTAAGCAGCAGAATGTTGGATCCTGTTTTCGTATCCAATCTCTTAGCCTGTGCCTCTTTATAGGTGAGTTGAGTCCATTGATATTAAGTGATATTAATGACCAGTGGTTGTTAACTCCGGTCATTTTTCCTTTCTTTCTTTCTTTCTTTTGGTAGTAGAGTTTGTGTGTTTCCCTTCTTCAAGTTGTGCTGGTGAAGGGTCTTTAGATGTCTGAGTTATTGTGGGCATTGTTGGACTCCTTGGTTTGTGATTTTCCTTCAATTACTTTCTGAAGGGCTGGATTTGTGGCTACGTATTGTTTAAATTTGTTTTTATCCTGGAAAACTTTGTTTTCTCCATTTATAGTGAACGAAAGCTTGGCTGGGTATAGTAGTCTGGGCTTGCATCCATGGTCTCATAGTTTCTGCAGTATATCTATCCAGGACCTTCTGGCTTTCATGGTTTCCATAGAGAAATCAGGTGTAAGTCTGATAGGTTTACCTTTATAGGTAACTTGACCTTTTTCCTTTGCAGCTCTTAATATTCTTTCTTTATTCTGTATGTTTTGTGTTTTGATTATTATATGACGAGGAGATGTTTTTTTCTGATCCAGTCGATTTGGTGTTCTGTATGCTTCTTGGACCTTCAAAGGAATATCTTTCTTAAGGTTGGGAAAGTTTTCTTCTATAATTTTATTAAATATATTTTCTGGACCATTGAGCTGTAGTTCTTCTCCTTCTTCTATCCCTATTATTCTTAGGTTTGGTCTTTTTATTGTGTCCCAGATTTCCTGAATGTTTTGTGATGAGAATTTGTTGGTTATGCTGTTTTCTTTGATGAGAGTGTTTATTTTCTCTATGGTATCTTCAGTGTCTGAGATTCTTTCTTCTATCTCTTGTAATCTGTTGGTGGTACTTGTCTCTGTAGTTCCTGTTCGTTTATTCAAATTTTCCATCTCCATCCTTCCCTCGGTTTGTGTTTTCTTTATTACTTCCACTTCGTTCTTCAAGTCTTGAACCGTTTCCCTTACCTGTTTGATTACTTTTTCTTGTTTCTCTTGGTTTTCTTGGGTATCTTTGAGAGATTTATTCATTTCCTCTACCTTTTTGTTTGTAATCTCTAATTGGTTGTGGCAGTTTTTCACCTCCTGTTTAAGGTCCTCTATTATTTTCATAAAATTCACTTTTGAGTCGAATTCTTCTAATTCTTCTGTATTAGGGTTTAGACTTCTCATTTCGGGATTCCTGGATCCTGGTGATGTCACGTTGCCTTTCAAGTTGTTGGGGGAATTCTTGCATTGGCGCCTGCCCATCTTTTCCTTCAAATGGAGCCAGGAGAGGCCTGATGTCTTGGACCAGTCTTTGCTGTGACTAACTCTCTAGGTGTATCTCCTCAGTGTAGGGGCAGGAACCGTTCCCTTCCAGGTGAACTCCTCAACACCAAAACATGGATGCGTGGTATTCCAATGACCCGCGTAAAGAAGGCCGAATGCAAGGGGTCGGGCGGGGTCCAGTGGAACACAGGCGACACTGCAGTACAAGCTGGAGGTGCCTGCGCTCCCTTTCGGGGGTTGCTGATGCCTGCCCGCTGCTCTGGTTGGGTAGCCTTAGTGTAGGGGCGTTTGTGCTCTCTACCGGGACCGTCCGCCCCAGGATAGTACACACTCACCCGTCCCGATGAAACTTCTCGGCACCTACACAGGAACTCCTGGATGCCCCAATGAGCCAGGGACTAATGGAAGTAGGGCGCAGGCAGAGCAGGTCCAGCAGATCACAGCAGAGACTGCAGCCCCAGCAGCAGGGGCCCGCTTTCCCTGGCGGGGACCTTGAGGCCTGCCCTCTAGTCAGGGACTCACTGCTCTGGGTTGGTAGCCTTAGTGAAATGGCAGGAAACTGTTCCACAGCTAAAGACCTTGCAGACAAGGCAGGTTTGGGGGTGGGGGTGGGGGCGGGTGTGTAGGAGAGCAAGCCCTGCAGCAGGAGCTGGGGGAGGGGTGTTTGTGCTCTCTACCTGGACAGTCCGCCCCAGGATAGCACACACTCACCCGTCCCGATGAAACTTCTCGGCACCTACACAGGAACTCCTGGATGCCCCAATGAGCCAGGGACTAAGGGAAGTAGGGCGCAGGCAGAGCAGGTCCAGCAGATCACAGCAGAGACTCCAGCCCCAGCAGCAGGGGCCCGCTTTCCCTGGCGGGGACCTTGAGGCCTGCCCTCTGGTCAGGGACTCACTGCTCTGGGTTGGTAGCCTTAGTGAAATGGCCCTGACCAATCTTTAGTGGTTGGCTGGGCACTCCAGTCTTCAGTAGGGAACTGCTGGATGGGCATCGAGGGCACCTGCACCCCCTCAGACCAATCAGCCACCTCTGGCTGAGCAGCAGTGAACTTCACCCTGAAACTCCTCCTTGGTCACGGCCTTCTCAGCAGCAGCCTGTTCTTCCTTCTCAATCTCCTCTGGGTCTCTGTAGAAGTAAAGATCAGGTATAACCTCGCATGGGTGCTCACGGGAGATAGTGCCACGCATGCGGAGTACTTCCCGGGCCAGCATCCACCACATCAGACCCACTGAGTGAGCTCCCTTGTTGTTGCACGGGATGGCGATGTCCACATAGCGCAGAGGTGAGTCTGTGTTACACAGGGCAATGGTGGGCAGGTTCACGTAAGACGCCTCTGTGAGGGGCTGGTGGTCAGCCCTGGGATCGGTCACCACTAGAAGCCGTGGCTCCCTGAAGGCTGCCTGGATCTGGTTAGTGAGGGTCCCTGGGGTGAAACGGCCAACAATTGGAGTGGCTCCAGTGGCGGCAGCAAACTTCAGCACAGCTCGCTGCCCAGTGTTCCTGGAGGAGATGACGCTGACATCAGCAGGGTTCTCGATGGCAACAATAGCCCGAGCTGCAAACAGCAGCTTCTCCCAGTTCCTCTTCAGGTTGATGATGTAGATGCCATCTTTTGTAGATGTACTGCTCCATCTGAAAGTCGAGGTTGGTGCCACCTAAGTGGGTGCCTGCAGCGAGGAATTTGAGGACATCCTCCTCCTTTATCTGCAGGACATCAAGGGCTCCGGACATCGTGTAAGTTTCCCTTTAAGTTACGTCGGGAACCAAGAATAACGCCGTATGGACCGGTCCCGGGGCAGCGCGGAAAGGCCTCACCCATATTCTTGTAAGTAGCCTCAATGAAAGCCACTGGTTCATCTAGTTGGACATTGGTACAGTTGTTACTTTGGTCTGCCATGGCCTCCCTTTCTAGGTTTTGTATACATGTAAGTGTTGCATCACTTCAGGAAATATTTGTCACTTAAGAATGGAGAGTCAGAAGTTGTTGGGGTTTTGCACAGAAGGGTAATTTGGCAGCGTCTTTATAATATAATAGAGAAAATTTTGCTAGAATATCCTGAGTGGGTTTGTCGGGCAGTATCTTTGAAGTATAAATAAACTCTTAATTTGTAAACTGCCAGTGTGATTACAGGGTTCTTTCTTACCACATTCAGAGTAGAAATTCCAGGTGTACAAGGCAGAAGGAAAGAAATACAAGGACATAGCAAGTGTATGTAAGGGATGCAACACTTACCAGAGCAAGTAGGCAAATGAGGTCAATAGGATAGAATGGACAGAAAAATGATAGGGGCAGTCATTGAGAAACTCTGATGTACTTGAAGAATATTCGTCAGGACTATTAATTGGATATTTAAGAAATAGGAGGCAATAATCCAGATGAAATTCTTGATATAGAAATCTTGCTCTTAGTATAAAAATGGCATAGTCAAGAACATTCTTGAGACATTGCAACAAAGGTAAGTTAATCTGCTAATTTGATCTGCAACGCACATTTTTATGTAATTGAGGAACTTTATAGAAGAGAGATACAATATCTTGACAATACAGAAGAAGAGGGGACGCAGTCTATCATCAATTTTTACTGAATAGTGAAAGTGAGAATAAAAGAAGCCTTTGCTTGAAAGGGTTATTCCTGAAGCAAGGGAGAAAGTAGCTTTAGAGGGACAATCTTAAGCATGGGGGATTTTGAGGTCTGCTGGGCCTGAAATGGCACTGTTGGAATGTAATTAATTTGCATGCAGTTCTCATAATTTTGAAGGTCTGGGACAATCAGTTTTAATAAGTTATGATAATAGCTTCTACCTTGTCTGTAGCATAATATGTAACTGAGCTGATGATGTGTCAATTGGAGTGGAAGGACTTTGTCAGAAGCACAAGGATCCAATGAATCTTCCTTTTATTGTGTCCTGGATGCTTCTGGAGTAGGTAGTATAGGAAATCTCTCCTAATAATGTAGAATTTTGAAATTCTGTAGAAAATATTCAAAGAAGAAAGTTAAAAGAGTTATTCTTAAATTTTTATTTGTACTTTGGGACTACACAACTGCAAAATGTTTATTTATTACTTTGATTTAGAAAATATGGAAAGAAGAATTGGTGGAATTGGCAGTGCTCTTGAGAACCTCTTTTCACTCCCTAACACCCATGTAGTAAAACTGGGAAAAGAAGTATGCACTGTTAATCCCAGCATTGGCGCAGGGTAAACAGGAAGCTTCCTGGAGCTTGATATTCAGCAACTCTAGCTCAAGTGGTGAGCTGAAGGTTCAGGAAGAACCCCATCTCAAATAATAAGGTAGAGAATGATAGAGAAATAAACCTGCTAGGAATATAGGTGGAAACATTTTATATGACTCAGATTCATGTAATGCCTATAAGATAGGAGCTTGCCACTAGGCCTTGGAGGCAAGCTCTGATGAGTTAATGGCATTCACATGGCATCACAGATATGAGCCAATCCCAAGACAAGCCTTGACATACTAATTAACAAACCCAAAGGTGGTGTTAATATGCTAATGAACCAACCCCAATCTGTGAACCCTGTTATTACAAAGCTACTGTTCAGTGAAATAGTACTTCTAGAACCAAAGTAGTCCCCCAAAATGGCAGTGCTGATGACAGTGTCCAAAACAGAAGGACTCTGGTCATAGAAGAGTTGTTATTGGGTATATAGAAACCTAAAAATGTTTATTAGGAATATTCTTTAATCTACCCCCAAAGGTCACCTGCTTTGGGCAAGGGCATCTAGTTCTGAATCGATCAGAACAGCCTGTATAGGTTTAAAGACCCCTATTCTGCTGACTATCATATAAAACCTGCTTGCTTTTCTGCCATTTTGCTTCTCTCTGCCACACACTTTTCCCCAAGAGATAGCCTTAACAGTTTGATCCCCACAAAAACTTTCTTTCTACCCATGAAGTGGTCTACTTTGGTAGTTCCACTGTGTGTCACTTACAAATTGAAAAATTGAAACTTTGGATATGAGCCCTGGAATCGAACTGCTGTGCTTCTGGAGATGAGATTTATTTGACCTCTGAATCGGTACCCAACAGTAAGAGGAGTTGACTGATCTATGTATGTAGTCCTGACTTCTATGACATTTTAACTGTCACTGGACTCATATATGTCTGCCTAGTAGTGCTAGCCATTGGCCTTTGGCTCTCTCAGATCTTCTGAATCTCTGAGATCAGTGTCACAGCATCTGGCCGGCCACAGCTGAAGGACATGGGAGTAGACATGGGTCAAGTCTGTAAGCTTATGAAGCATCCTCATTTTTCAGTGGACCCTTGCAGTAATGTTTTCTGTCCTACTAACTGTTCCCTGCTTGAGGGGATATCCAGTTAACTTTTATTTTAGCATAATATTAAAAGCAATGTTTGTGTGAATAAAACAATTATATTTGAAAGACAATTCTTGTGTGGACATCTTGATTGCCAAATGCCTCACAGCCCACTTACTGTGCTTTCCACAATACTCAGTGTTGATCTCTGGTTCTCATAGACAGGTAAACCAATACACACATGCACACAAACATACAGCCATGCAACACACACAATAAATTAGTAAGTTAGTGAAATATGAATTAATTTAAGACATAAACTAGATAGGGAAAAATATGTATGACCTATACTGCAAGCTGTTATCCTAACACCATTTACCTCTTCCTCCTTGATTGTAAAGCTTCATTTTTTTTTTCCTGTGGGGTACATTGGTTTACCACAGTTTTCTTTCCCAGCACTCTTAAAATAAAATGGGGCCAAATGTCTAGCTCCTGATAGATGAGACATACTGGAAAGAAAATGTACCAGTGGTAAAGAGAGATGGCCTCAGATTTTTTTGGCTTTGCTCCCATTTAAAATCTAGTTTCAGGAGGTCCCATTTATTAATTTTTGCTCTCAGTGTCAGTGCTACTGGTGTTATATTTCGGAAGTGGTCTCCTGTGCCAATGTGTTCAAGGCTACATCCCACTTTTTCTTCTATCAGCTTCGGTGTAACTGGATTTGTATTGAGGCCTTTGATCTATTTGGACATGAATTTTATGCATGACAATAGATATCTATTAGCATTCTTTTACATGTTGACATCCAGTTATGCCAACACCATTTGTTGAAGATGTTTTCTTGTTTCCACTGACAATTTTGGCTTCTTTATCAAAAATCAGGTGTTTATAGGTGTGTGGATTAATGCCAGGGTTTTCAACTTGATTCCATTGATCCATGTGTATTTTTATGCCACTACCAAGCTGATTTTATTAGTTTCAATAGTTGAGCTTGAAGTCAGAGATGGTGGTACTTCTGAAGGTTCCTTTATTATATATGATTGTTTTGATTTTCCTGTGTTTTTTTTTTATATAAAGTTGAGTATTGTTATTTCGAGGTCTGTGAAAAACTGTGTTGGGGTTTTAATGGGAAATTAAAAAGAAAGAAAAGAAATAGAGTCTAGAGTCCTTCAATTTGGTTCTGGTCAGTTTTTGAGGCTGTTGTCTATCTGATGGACTATGGAGAGCCTAGTTTACACATAGATTACTTGCACAGACATTCCTGCTAGGACTAGCAGGCAGCATTACTTGCCATCACGAGTAAAACACCTTAGGTATTCAGTCAGTTGAGCCTTTGGATGGCACACCTCTCTTTGTAGATATTCCCAAATGACAGCTGCTTAGCTGAACTCAGTCAGTTCACAAATCTATGAGATACAATAATGTCAATACCTTTATTTCTTGGTAGACTCTGTACACTAATAGATAACTGGATAATATTTCTGTCTTAATGTTTTGGTTATCTGTGTTGAGAGGATATTTGTCATGTAACTTGAAATAATCTTCTATAGCAGTTTACCTAATTTTTAGTTCCTGTAAGTTTATTCACTTAACTAGCTTTGGCCAATGCCAAGGAGGTGCTTTCAAAAATTTCATAGCTCAATCGTAGCCCTCCTCTCTTCCCTGAGACTGAAGAAAATTTCTTCAGTTTGGAAACTTGTGAATACCACAGAATATGTGGCTTAAATATCTGACATTGGTTTCTCGCAGACAACGAGACAAAAAACCAGGGAGCTGTCTGACTTCTCTTTGTCCTCTTACTGTATTTGTCTCTTTTTTGATAAACATCAGTCACATTGGATTAGGGTATATCCAACTGATGGAATTTAAATACCAAATATGGTTTTATGTGGAGGAACAAAAACAGTCCATCGAAATCCATAGTGGGAAGAGACATGGAATAAAATTTCAGCAGCTTACCTGTAATCTATAAAGAGAATGGGGGAAAATGTACATTTCTCAATCTTGGAGCTGTTGTTATAGTACATATTAGTATGGACTATGCAATTCTGTCCTCTGAAGGAGGCATATTTTTTTCTCATTTTTTTCTACTGTGTTGTCTTTGGATGAAAGTAGCACTCACTCTCAATCAGGCCATGAAAACTGTGTTGAATATGTTAACTTTAACTCAGTGAAGCTGCCATACTTAAGGGACAAACTTCTATTTAATTTAACTCAGGAGAGGAAAGAATGACAAAACCACCTCTAATAGAATCATTTCAGGAAACTCTAATGAGATGAGCAGAAAAAGAACCCAAGGTATCAGAAAAGTCATAAAGAAAGTAGAAAAGTCCTTCTTACTATAAAGGCATATTTATCTCTTAGTTGCAGCTGTTTTTTGTATATGTGGTTTATTTATCTATAGATGCAAATAAACCTTGAGTCAAACATATTTTGAAAAACAATTGTGTTTTTTTACTGAACACAGTCTTTTCTCAACATTACTCTCCCAGCAGTACAACATGGCATCTTATGACATATTTACACTGTTTGTAGTATTCTGATACTCCACAAAATATATAAAGAATATGGAAGAATTGTATAAACCATGTGTGTATATGATTTCATGTGAGTACTTGAGAATAAACAGATTTGGGTGCTTGTGGGGCTTCTGAAACCAGTCTATCATGATACTGGGGGATAACTGTATATCTCAATCTTTTAAAAAACCAAAAAAAAAAAAAAATGAAAGAAAAGAAGGAGGAAGGAAGGAAGAAATAATGAAGGACAAAGGACTAAAAATCCTTGTAAATGACATGTTAAAAGGAGATATGTTAAGTCGGATATGGGACAATGCTGTTTTGCCATTCCAGTTATCAAAAAGAGGAAGAGAGATTCTGCGAGTTATTGGATTAAGAGCTTTGGTTCACTTTCTTGAGCTCTAAGAAGAAAGGTGGCTGGTTCATCATTCCAATGAACTCAGTTCTTATTTTCACAAACACACACACACACATGACTATGGTATTGAGAAAAAATGTACTTTGGAACTATAGCTAGGCATTTCAAATGTCTCCATAAATAAATTAGAGGTGTATCTGTTATGTAGGAGATTGATATGATTTGAAGGATAGCTTTTATCTCACATCCTTAGTTTGTATCTCTTATTCCCTGGCATGGTACTTTCTGGTTGGTGACAGTTAGCTTTCTCAACCTTGTGATTGGGAGTCATGAAACATATCCTGACTCCTCTTGGAGTGCCCCTTTTAAATGTTGCCTGTGTGTTTTCAGAAATCTCCTATGAAAGACTATGATAACAAAACTTTGATCATATTTAGTTACTTTTGATTGGATTAAAATTCCATCTTTATTTTAATTATTCTGCTAGGGAAAAGAATACTTGCTTAGCTGAAGACTGATTATCTGAGAATGGGGTAGATTTTCTCCACAAATGGTTTTGTGGGATAACAAGGGTCTGGTTTTATTCAGATACACATATCTAAAAAGGCAAGAGTGATAAGTGAGAATGGAGAGAATTTTCTGGTATGCGAACACAATATCCATTATTTTTTAAATAGTTTAAGGATGAGTTTCTTTAATTCTATTGTGTGACAGTTTAAATGATGAGACAGAGATTCTGATAGTTACTAGTATTATATCAGCCACAAAAGTTATTTCATTTTATCAAGCGAATGAACAAAGAGAAAAATTACTAAGTATTACACAATCTTAGCAGATATGTTGGCCTACAGTTATTACTTTGGCTTAATTATGATCAAAGAAACACTTTACCTGATTACAGTTGACCAATACATTTATCTTCTTCTTTTTTTAATATTTATTTATTTATTATGTATACAATATTCTGTCTGTGTGTATGTCTGCAGGTCAGAAGAGGGCACCAGACCTCATTACAGATGGTTGTGAGCCACCATGTGGTTGCTGGGAATTGAACTCAGGACCTTTGGAAGAGCAAGCAATGCTCTTAACCACTGAGCCATCTCTCCAGCCCTACATTTATCTTCTTGAGAACATCACATGAAGATATGTTTTCAGAATTGACAAAAATGACAGTTTTTCTTTTCTTTTTTAATTATAGGAGAGCTTTGAAAAAATTGTATCAAGTTTCTCAGGTGTCGATTTAAAAGAAAATTTCTGGAATATAATATATTTTAAATGCCTTTTGAAATAATATTTCAGTGTTAACCTCAAAGTGGTAATGCAAATCAAACAAAAACCAAATCATTTCCCCAAAGAGTCCCCAAATGTCTAGGATCATATTTTTGAGGTCAAGGACAGAATTTACTAAGAAGAAATGCATAGATTTGCTCAAAAGTTGCTAGTTTCAGCCAGTTCCTCCAATGAGTGAATCATAGTGTATCAGTGATCTGGGGTAAAAACATTTGTCCTGAAAGAATTTTTTTCACTGCAAATTTAACTGACAATCAAATGTACAATATATTGAAGAAGACTAAAGAATTTCTGTAGCTCTCTGGTAAGATGATAGATCTGTAGGGGAAGTTGAAAGAATTTTTTTTTGTAAGAATAAGTGATTGCACTTTCCACTTTCTCTTCTATAAGGTTCAGTGTGGTTGGCTTTATGTTGAGGTCTTTGATCCATTTGGATTTGAGTTTTGTGCATGGTGATAGATATGGGTCTATTTTCATTCTTCTACATGTTGCTATCCAGTTACGCCAGCACCACTTGTTAAATATGCTTTCTTTTTTCCATTTGATATGTTTCGCTTCTTTGTCAAAAATCAGGTGTTTGAAGGTGTGTGTATTACTATTTGGGTATTCTATTTGGTTCCATTGGCCCTTCTGTCTGTTCTTATGCCAATACCAGGCTGTTTTCAGTACTGTAGCTCTGTAATAGAGTTTGAAGTCCGGGATTGTGATGCCTCCAGAAGTTCTTTTGTTGTACAGGATTGTTTTGGCTATCTTGGGATTTTTGCTTTTCCATATGAAGTTGAGTAGTGTTTTTTCGAGGTCTGTGAAGAATTTTACTGGGATTTTAATGGGCATTGCGTTAAAGTACACTTGGTGCATTGGTGCAGGAGACCACTTCCTAAATATAACCCCAGCAGTACAGACACTGAGAGAAACAATTAATAAATGGGACCTCCTGAAACTGAAAAGCTTCTGTAGTGCAAAGGACATGGTCAATAAGACAAAATGACAGCCTACAGAATGGGAAAAATCTTCACTAACCCCACATAAGACAGAAGTCTGATCTCCAAAATATACAAAGAACTCAAGAAATTGATCATCAAAAGACCAAATAATCCAATAACAACAGACCTAAACAGAGAACTCTCAACAGAGGAATCTAAAATGGAAAAAAGACACTTAAGGAAATGTTCAACATCCTTAGTCATCAGAGAAATGCAAATCAAAACAACTCTGAGATTCTCTTATACTTGTAAGAATGGCCAAGATCAAAAATACTGATGACATCTTATGCAGGAGAGGTTGTGGGGGAAAGGGAACACTTCTGTTTGCTGTTGGGAATGCAAGCTGGTACAGCCGCTTTGGATGTCAGTGTGGCGATTTCTCAGAAAATTAGGAGACAACCATCCTCAAGACCCAGTAATACCACTTTTGGGTATATATCCAAAGGATGCTCAATTGTGCCACAAAGACATGTGCTCAACTATGTTCATAGCAGCATTGTTTGTCATAGCCATAACCTGGAAACCACCTAAATGCCCCTCGACCAAAGAATGAACAAGGAAAATGTGGTATATTTACACAATGGAGTAATACAGAGCAGAAAAAAATAACAACTTCTTGAATTTTTCAGGCAAATGAATGGAGCTAGAAAACAATATTTTGAGTGAGGTAACCCACACACAGAAAGACAATGACCACATGTACTCACTCATAGGTGGTTTTAAAGCATAAAGCAAAGAAAACCTGCCTACACACCACAATCCCAGAGAACTTTGACAACAATGAGTATCCTAACAGAGACTTACAGAGATCTGATCAACATGGAAGTAGAAAAAGACAAGATCTTCTGAGTAAATTTGGAACATGAAGACCTTGGGGGAGGGTTAAAGGGAGGAGGAGAGAAGCAGGGAGGGGAACAGAGAAAAATGTAGAGCTCAATAAAAATCAATTAAAAAAATAAATAAATGATTGCATTTTTCCTCTCCTAACTTTAAGTTGTATATTCTGTCTGACCCACTGACTCTTCTTTATTGTAGACCTGCATAGTAGTAATATTAGTGACTTCTGAGGATGTAGTCTAGAATATCTAAATATAAAAGTTGAAAATGAAGAAATAAATGAATAGTATTAAAGAGCTTTCATTCACAGCTGGAATTAATAAAGTTTATGAGCAGAAGATTTTTCATTACCAACTGAAACCAGTTGAGCACACTACCAGCTTTGTCTGCTCCAAATGTCATCGAAGGCCTGGCAAGATGGTTCCCAAGCAGAGCTTGTTAGAACTGAAAAAAATCTCATCTTTTTCCCAGATGTACTGATCTGATTATGCCATCTAACAAGCCCCCCAGAGAGTTATGTATTCATTAAATTTGATCATAGATTATTTACTCACAATTAGCAAGATTTCCATGGTCCACTGAGCATTGTCATATAGGGTTTTTTTTTTCTTCTTTTTGGTGGAAGGGAGGTGGGGTGTGAAAATTTTTGTGCTTTTACAGAATCAAACAACAAAAGACGTTCAGTTTACTTACAGAATTCCCATTTATATTTACTGTGCTGGCTACTTACAATATTTCCTACTAATGTGCATCATATGTATGGTAGTTCAAATAAGAAATGTCTTCCAATTAGTCCTCAGTGTGTGGCTCTGTGATGTGTAATTCCCTTCTGTATGCTGTATGCTGCATGCTTTATTGCCATTGGTTAATAAGGAAGCTGCTTTCAGCCAATGACTTAACAGAGTAGAGTCAGGCAGACAATCCAGGGAGAGAGTAGGCAGAGTCAGTGAAATGCCATGTAGCCTCTGCAGGAGACAGATGCCAGTACTAGTAAACCATGAGTGTCATGGTAAAATATAAAATAATAGAAATGGGTTAATTTAAAATGTAAGAGCTCATACAACAAAAGTATATGCTCAACTATGTTCATAGCAGCATTGTTTGTAATAGCCAGAACCTGGAAACAACCTAGATGCCCTTCACTGGAAGAATGGATGCAGAAAGTATGGAATATATACATATTAGAGTACTACTCAGCAGTAAAAAACAATGACTTCTTGAATTTTGTATGAAAATGGACGGAAATAAAGGACATCGAGCCTATAATTTGTGATCCTAGAGAAGCTAAATAAGAAGGTGAACCCAAAGAAAAACATATAGGCATCCTCCTGAACAGTAACCTTCATCAGGCGATGAAAGGAGACAGAGACAGAGACCCACATTGGAGCACTGGACTGAAATCCCAAGGCCCAAATGAGGAGCAGAGGGAGAGAGAGCAGGAGCAAGGAACTCAGGACCACGAGGGGTGCACCCACACACTGAGACAATGGGGATGATCTATCAGGAACTCACCAAGGCCAGCTGGTCTGGGTCTAAAAAAAGCATGGGATAAAACTGGACTCGCTGAACATATCGGACAATGAGGACTGCTGAGAAGTCAAAAACAATGGCACTGGGTTTTCATCCTACTGCACGTACTGGCTTTGTGGGAGCCTAGGCTGTTTGGATGCTCACCTTACTAGACCTGGAAGGAGGTGGGAGATCCTTGGACTTCCCACAAGACAGGGAACCCAGATTGCTCTTCAGGCTGCTGAGGGAGGGGGAGTTGATTGGGGGATGGGGAGGGAAATGGGAGACGGTGGCGGGGAAGAGGCAGAAATCTATAATAAATAAATAAATAAAATAAAATAAAATAAAAAAATGTAAGAGCTAGTTAGAAATACACTTAAGCTATTGTCCAAACAATATTGCAAATAATATAATTTCTATGTGATTATTTCGGTCTGGGCAGCCAGAAACAAATGAGCAGCCTCCGTCAACCACTCTGTTTGGTGGAGGTTGTTGACCCTTTAGGAGGTGAAGCCTTGCTTGAGAAGATGCATTGGAGGTGCCAGGCTTTGAGATGTTATAGTGTCACTCCACGTTAAGTTTATTCCTCTTCAAGTTTGTACCTGAAGATGTGATCCCTCAGCTTTCTTCTCCAGATATCTGCTGCCATGTCTCCCTGTTACTATAAACTCTTCTGCAATTTTAAGTCAAATACTTTTTTTTAGATAAGACACTTTTGGCCATTACATAAGTAACTGATATGGAAGTTCGTATCAGGGAGTGAATTGGTGCTGTAATGAGCCATGCCATGTGTTTTGTGGAGGAATGTAGAAAGTTTGGGTACTTTGAATTAGAAAAGTAGTTGAATCCTGTAAGTAAGCTTAGTGGGCCATTGTACTACAAGCAGAATGCAGAGAGTATTTCAGACTCTGGAGGCCTGGTTCCTGGGGTTTCAGAAGGGAATAAGGTTTCCAACTAGAATAGAGGCCATCTGTGTGATAGTTTAGCATCATAGTGTTTCTGCCCATTAACTCATGGGCTAAATTAAAAAGTAAAAAAAAAATAATCAAGAACAACCCTTGACCTCTTCACAGTTGAACTTCCAACTTGTGAAAGGAGAAAGCATAGGCAATACTTTCTCCTAGAAAACATTTGCTTCATTGGACAATAGCTACTGCTAATGTCTCTACAGGCGCCAAGAATTCACACCAAGGTGGCAGCAGGAGTGAGGGGCTATTTGATTCTCCCTCTGAGGTTTCAGAGAGCGGCTAAGGCTGGGCAGTCAACATGGGGAAGAGGAGATTCTACATGAAAGAGACCAAGGCATGACATTTTAAAATGAATCATGAATTGAAAGGGAAGATATTAGAGATGTCAGAGGTATGATGTACCTGCCAAGGATCACTCCAAAGAGAGAGTGAAATCAGCTCAAGAGAGAGATGTATTTTATGGGAAATACCAAGATTGGAGGAATGGAGCCATCTAAGACATTTGATATCAGAGATGGAGCTAAGGATTTGGAATTTGCCCTGTTGGGCTTCAATCTTGCTTTGGTCCAGCATTTTCTCACTGTGAACCCAGTCCTCCCTTTTGGAACTGGAATGCATATTCTAAGCCATTGTATATTGGGAATTTGTTTTTAACTTTAGAATGGGTTATAATTAAGAGATTGCTTTAAACCTCAGAAGCTACTTTGGATTTTTAAATAATGTCAAGATTGTTAAGGATTCTTGGGACTTTTAAAGTTGGACTAAATTCCTTTTGCCTTTTGGTGTGGCAATGAGACTGTGGGAGTCAGGAAGTAGAATGTGGTGGTCTGAATAAAAATGACTGCCATAGGCCCATAGGAAGTGGTACTATTAGGAGGTGTGGCCTTGTTGGAGTTGGTGTAGCTTTGTTGGAAGAGGTGTGTCCTTAAGGGGTGAGTTTTGAGGTCTTTGAGCCTCAAAGCCTGGCCAGTATGTGGTGTGGGAGGTCCTTTGGTCTGTGTGTTGCTTTTATTGGTTAATGAATAAAGAACTGCTTTGAGCCTATGGTAGGGAAGAACAGAACTAGGCAGGGAAAGCTAGGCTGTATGCTAAGAGAAATAAGTGCAGAGTTAGAGAGAACCCATGGAGCCACCAGAGACAGATGCGCTGAAACATTAGCCAGTAAGCCACAGCCACAAGGTAATATACAGATTAATAGAAATGGATTAAATTAATATGCATGAGTTGCCCAATAAGAAGCTAGAGCTAATGAGCAAGTAGTGTACTAAATAATATAGTTTCTGTGTAATTATTTCAGGGCTAAGCAGCTGGAAACAAATAAGTGAATCCTTGCAACAAATTGGCACATGGCATATCTAGCTATTACTCAGATAAAAAGGGTTTATGTGTTCCACACTCATTCTCAGAATTAAAGTGCTGAGCATGGCTCCTATCTGGCAACCCTAAAGCTGGCAGTAATCATATCTACACCATTTTAAAAGTGGAGAGAGAAGGAGCCAGCATCCAGAGCAGCTGCAACCAAGCTGCTTACCATTTTCAAAGCTCTTCAAGACAATAAATAATTACAGATAACTCACTAAGAACAGATTCAGGCATAAAAAACTCTAAATGGGTCACAGTGTTTGATAAATGTATGTAGGCTTAGGAGAGAAAAGAAAATGAATATAAAGAATTAGAGAAAACATAAATTGTTTTTTTAAAAAAAAGTCTTTGAAGAGACAGAGTACAGTTATAGATTAAAAGTAGTAAAGAAAAATGAGCCACGTAGAGATGGACTATACACAGAGAGTCTGGATTATGTATATTATTGTGTTTTCTTTGTTTTTTTGACTGTGAAGGAACTAAGGGCAGAGGGACATTTCATTGTATGGGCTGCTAAGCTAAACCAGCATGTATGTTATAAAGGTATCTTGACTTCAGAATTGGATCTAAGGATATGTTGTTTTGAAAAAGAGGTTCTTCTTTTGTTTCCACAGAGCATGAGAATCTATGGATTCATTTCAGGCTAATGTGGTTTGATAGACCACAACCCTCTGAAAGGTTGCTGTGAACACCCCTAAAAATTACTTCACCAAACTGCTGACTGAGTTGAATCTAGCACACAGGATACATCATGAAAAACCTGATTAACAGGAACCCTAATCAGCAGGAAGCAGCATGGAAAAAACTATACTCATATTTCCAAATATTGTCTATAAATATTTGTTTATATTTAAAGGGGATATGATATAGATATGAATAATTTGCATTCATATGGATCTTTGTTTATTGATACAAATGTAAGGTCAATTTTGTTATATGTTTATTTCTGCTCTTGGCTAAGGTATCGTGTTTATGTAGCTCATTTAAAAATATAACATAGACACTCATCCATTGCTGGTGGGAATGCAAACTTGTGCAACCACTTTGGAAAGCAGTGTGGCGGTTCCTCAGGAAATTCGGGATCAACCTACCTCTGGACCCAGCAATACCACTCTTGGGAATATACCCAAGAGATGCCTTATCATACAACAAAAGTATATGCTCAACTATGATCATAGCAGCATTGTTTGTAATAGCCAGAACCTGGAAACAACCGAGATGCCCTTCAATGGAAGAATGGATGAAGAAAGTATGGAATATATACATATTAGAGTACTACTCAGTAGTAAAAAACAATGACTTCTTGAATTTTGCATGCAAATGGACAGAAATAGAAAACACTATCCTGAGTGAGGTAAGCCAGACCCAAAAAGAGGAACATGGGATGTACTCACTCATATTTGGTTTCTAGCCATAAATAAAGGACATTGAGCCTAGAATTCGTGATCCTAGAGAAGCTAAATAAGAAGGTGAACCCAAAGAAAAACATATAGGCATCCTCCTGAACAGTAACCTTCATCAGGCGATGAAAGGAGACAGATACAAAGACCCACATTGGAGCACCGGACTGAAATCTCAAGGTCCAAATCAGGAGCAGAAGGAGAGAGAGCATGAGCAAGGAACTCAGGACCATGAGGGGGACACCCACACACTGAGACAATGGGGATGTTCTATTGGGAACTCACCAAGGCCAGCTGGCCTGGGTCAGAAAAAGCATGGGATAAAACCGGACTTGCTGAACATAGCAGACAATGAGGACTACTGAGAACTCAAGAACAATGGCAATGGGTCTTTGATCCTACTGCACATACTGGCTTTGTGGGAGCCTAGGCAGTTTGGATACTCCTCTTAATAGACCGGGATGGAGGTGGATGGTCTTTGGACTTCCCACAGGGCAGGGAACCCTGATTACTCTTAGGGCTGACGAGGGAGGGGGACTTGATTGGGGGAGGGAAATGGGAGGTGGGGGTGGGGAGGAGGCAGAATTCTTTAATAAATAAATAAATAAAAAACAAAAAAATAACATATAATTTAAGTATAGGTTAATAGATAATCATCTATAATTGTCAAGCTTGTAGTCATGTTAGATTTTCTAGATGTATAAGATATATTTCAGTTAGGTAGGTATTCTTCAAGTCTTTCAGAGACTTTCCAAATATGGCATTTAAAATGTTTCAAAACTTAAGACTTTTCACGACAGTGAGACACATCTGCTCCTGGCAGCACCAAGCTACTTCAAGAGGATGGTGGGCATTGAAGAGGCTCCTTATGGAGTTGCTTGACCGTTTGGCAAGAAATTGCTATTGCCTGGACTGCTTGATAAACTGGACATGCAGGACCCATAGAGAAATGACTGCTAAACTTGCCTAAAGGTGAGATGATCCTTCAGGGTTTCTACTTCATGAAAGGGTCTGTACAGAAGAACTTTGGGTGACTGTCCAGGCAGTGAGATGTCTCTGTCATTTCTAGAGTTTTGGAAGTTGCTTACAATATACTTCCTGTTTACTTAGGTAATATTATATCTTTCTGAAGTCTTTGATTGAGTGGAAGAATTGATAGTTATAGTTATAGTTTTCCATAGTTATGATAAAAGATAAATAGAAATATTGTAACTGTAATTCTTGCTTGATAACTATTTTGTTATATGTAATTTTAATATGTTAAAGCCTTCTGTTTTGTTTAAACAGGGCTAAGCAGCTGGAAATGAACAAGTGGCTCCTTGTAACAAGCATGTCATTGTCATTTCCTGCTACCTGGAGATCAAGACGTAGAACTCTCAGTTACCTCTCCAGCACCATGATGCATGCATGCCACCATGCTTCCTTCCATGATGATAATGGAGTAAAGCTCTGAACTGTAAGCAAGTCCCAGTTAAGTGTCTTCCTTTATCAGAGGTGCTATAGTCATGGTGTCTCTTCTCAGCAATAAAACCCTAACTAAGTTGATTCCCATAGGTTCAGGTATTAGAACACTTTGCTCCCACTTGATTGTGCTCTTTAGAGAGCTGTGGATCTTTTAGGGGATGCTGGATGGATGAAGTAAGTCATTGTGGGTAAGCTTTTAGGGTTTATAGCCTCTTCCTACTTCCAATTTGCTTTCTGCATCATTTTCCAATGAAGCTGCAATCTCCCAACTTCCTGTTCTAGCTGCTTGCTGCCGTGCCTTGGCAGCCTTTGTAGTCTTTTCCTTTTGAATAATAATCCAGAATAAACTTTCCTCCATAAATTGCTTTTGGTCAATGGTGTTTAATCGTAACAACAGAAAAACAACTAATGTAGAATCACACTGAATTCTCATTTTTCATCATTATGATGGTTACTCATGATAATTACTAAAGCATATATTGTGCATTTTATAAAAAAAAAGTGCTGATCAGACCTTTGTCTGTTGCAGGGTTGGTGAAGATCTTCTCCCAGTCAGTGGGTTGCCTTTTTGTCTTAGTGACAGTGTCCTTTGCTTTACAGAAGCTACTCAGTTTCAGGAGGTCCCATTTATTCAATGTTGTCCTTAATGTCTGTGCTGCTGGGGATAAACGTAGGAAGTGATCTCCTGTACCCATATGTTGTAGAGTACTTCCCACTTTTTCTTCTATCAGGTTCAGTGTGTTCAGACTAATATTGAGGTCTTTAATCCATTTGGACTTGAGTTTTGTGCATGGTGATAGATATGGATCTATTTTCATTCTTCTACACGTTGACAACCAGTTCTGCCAGCACCATTTGTTGAAGATGCTCTCTTTTTTCCATTGAATACTTTTAGCTCCTTTATCAAAAATTAGGTGTTCATAAGTTTGTGGGTTAAAATCAGGGTCTTCTACTCGGTTCCATTGATCGACTTCTCTGTTTTTATGCCAATACCAAGCTGTTTTCAATACTGAGGCTCTGTAATAGAGTTTGAGGTCAGGGATGGTAATGCCTCCAGACGATCCTTTATTATATAAGATTGTTTTGGCTATCCTGGGTTTTTTGTTTCTCCATATAAAGTTGATTATTGTCCTCTCAAGATCTGTGAAGAATTTTGATGGGATTTTAATGGGGATTGCATTGAATCTATAAATTGCCCTTGGTAGAATTGCCATTTTTACTATGTTGATCCTCCCTATCCAAGAGCAAGGGAGATCCTTCCATTTTCTGGTATCCTCCTCAATTTCTTTCTTCATTGACTTAAAGTTCTTGTCAAATAGATCCTTTACTTCCTTGGTTAGGGTTACCCCAAGATATTTTATGCTATTTGTGGCTATCGTGAATGGTGATGCTTCTCTGATTTCCATCTCTGCTTCCTTATCCTTTGTGTATAGGAGGGCAACTGATTTTTTGGAATTGATCTTGTATCCTGCAACGCTACTAAAAAGAACTCAAGAAACTAAACTTTAAAATGCTAATGAACCCAATAAAAAAATGGGGCACTGATCTGAACAGAGAATTCTCAACAGAAGAAATTCAAATGGCCAAAAGACACTTAAGGTCATGCTCAACCTCCTTAGCGATAAGGGAAATGCAAATTAAAACAACTTTGAGATACCATCTTACACCTGTCAGAATGGCTAAAATCAAAAACACCAATGATAGCCTTTGCTGGCGAGGTTGTGGAGAAAGAGGCACACTCATTCATTGCTGGTGGGAATGCAAACTTGTGCAACCACTCTGGAAATCAGTGTGGCGATTTCTCAGGAAATTTGGGATCAACCTACCCCAAGATCCAGTAATACCACTATTGGGAATATACCCAAGAGATGCCCCATCAAATGATAAAAGTATCTGTTCAACTATGTTCATAGCAGCATTGTTTGTAATAGCCAAAACCTGGAAACAACCTAGATGCCCTTCAATGGAGGAATGGATGAAGAAAGTGTGGAATATATACATATTAGAGTACTACTCAGCAGTAAAAAACAATGACTTCTCGAATTTTGCGTGCAAATGGATGGAAATAGAAAACACTATCCTGAGTGAGGTATCCCAGACCCAAAAAGAGGAACATGGGATGTACTCACTCATAATCGGTTTCTAGCCATAAATAAAAGACATTAAGCATATAATTTGTGATCCTATAGAAGTTAAATAAGAAAGTGAACCCAAAGAAAATCATATAGTCATCCGCATGGAGAGGGGGAAGTAGACAAGATTGCAGGGCAAAAACTGGGAACTTGCGGGTGAGGTGGCATGGGGCAAAGGGGAAATGGGATGAGAAACATGAGAAGGGGAGGATGGGAGGAGCTCGGGGGATTGGGATGGTTGGGATATAGGAAGGATTAATACGGGAGCAGCGAAGTATATACCCTATCTAAGGGAGCCATCTTAGGGTTGGCAAGAGACTTGACTCTTGAGGGGTTCGCAGGTGTCCAGGAATATGTCCCCAGCTGGTACCTTGGGCAACTAAGGAGAGGGAACCTGAAATGACCCTATCCTATACTGATGAATATCTTGCATATCTCCTTAGAACCTTCATCTGGCGATGGATCGAGGTAGAGACAGAGTCTCAATTTGGAGCAACGGTCTGAGCTCTTAAGGTCCAAATGAGGAGCAGAAGGAGGGAGAACATGAGCAAAAAATCAGGACCACGAGGGATGCACCCACCCACTGTGACAGTGGAACTGATTTATTGGGAGCCCACCAAGGCCAGCTGGTCTGGGACTGAATAAGCATGGGTTGATTCCGGACTCTCTGAGCATGGCGGACAATGAAGGCAGATGAGAAGCCAAGGACAATGGCACTAGGTTTCGATCCTAATACATGAACCGGCTTTGTGGGAGCTTAGCCTGTTTAGATGCTCACCTTCCTGGAAGTAGACAGAAGACCTTCGTCTTCCCGCAGGGCAGAGAATTTGGACTGCTCTTCAGTATCAAGAGGGAGGGGGAATGGTGTGGGGGGAGGAGAAGAGGAGTGGGAATAGGGGGAGGGAAGTGGGGGGAGGGGGCAATATTTGGGAGGAGGGGAGGGAAATGGGAAACGGGGAGCAGGTGGAAATTTTAATTAAAAAAGAATAAAAAAAAAAAATAAAATAAAATAAAATAAAAAAAAGAAAAAAAAAGTGCTGTTTCTAGAATGTGTGTTTGAATTTCAACAAATTAACTTTGAAATCTGAACCTCCTGTGGCCCAGCTACAAGAAACTGGATATGTTATTTCGACAGATATAGTCTGTCTTTCTAGCTTTAGGATGATGACTTGAACTAATGCAGGTAAAGTATAAAGCACAGGACTTGCTACACATGAGGAAATGGAAGCCCATTCCTTCCCTTCTTCCTTTTAGGAACATACAGTCAACTGAAGCAGAGTGCAACTTTAAATGATACAGAGACTGCAGAAAGTCTTCCCCACAGAGCAAAACCACAGTGTGATTCCTATTAAACAGATTTTCAACATTTCTAGTTGCCAAGTAAGTGGTTCACAACATGATATTTAAATAATTAAAATAGAATTGAATTGTTTAATGTGGTCCATCTGGATGCCAAATTGCACCTGCCAAAATGATTATTTGTATTTTAATGTAATTGTTGCTTTACTGTTCTCTCAAAATCTGACTTGTCAACAAACATTATTGCTTCTTTGCTATTTGCCTTTTTATTCAAAAAAGATTTCTACTCTTCTTATTTATGTAATTATATGTGTGTGTTTGTGTGTGGGGTATGTGCATGTCAGTATAGGGGCCCATGAGTCTAGAAGAGGAAGCTGGATCTCCTGGAATAGGAGTTATAGGCAGTTGTGGAACTTCATGACATTGAATTTGTTTATTTAGATTTAAAGTCATCATACATTTGATATTAAAAGTTTCCTTCCATTGATTTCTTCTAATTTTTAAGTTTTTCTCATTTCCTTGGCAAGGTTTTATTGTATCTTTCCTTTGGGGCTGGTAATAGACATAACAAGAAAAATACTAATGTTTTATGATCTCAAAGTGGTCAGTAATCACACTTCTTCATAAATTACACTTGACATTTAAAATTTAGTCCATGTTCTGCCACTCCAGAATAATTTCAAGAGATAAAAACAGGTCTATGGGTCAAGGTCTCAGTTAACCATTGAAATATTTATCATTCTCATTACTAGTTTCAGAGAAGAAACTTCTTTCTCTCCCTCCCCCCCCACCCGTGTATGTTTAAGGGAGGGACTCATGTAGCTCAGACTAGCTTTGAATTTGCTATGTAGCAGAGGATGACCTTGTACTGATCTTCCGGCTTCCAGCTCCCAAGTCCTGGGATTGTGGGCCTGTACCATTATCCTGGCTAATATACATTTTTTTTAAAGGTGTGGGGGCTAACTATAAACCCTGGCAAAACCCTGTCTTTGAGGAAAGGCAAAACTGGCTGGCATATTGATTTGATCTAAAACTGTTTTTTAAAGTCCCTGATGAAAAATCTTTCTGCCTTTTAAAATTTTTTTTTCATGTAGTATAGCCTTGTTCCCACACTCAGTTTCTTATCCTTCTTGGGATCAAGATTTCTACTCTCTTTCATCATCCTTGGTCTCAGGTATATTGGTAACTTTTCAACCCTAGGATAAACCAAAAAGTGCTCAGGCTAGGGAAGACAGGGGCAGGGTAACTAGTTCCTTCTGTTCCTCTTTGATTCCCTGTGATATTGAAAACGGACCTAATGATTTATTTCTTACATAGCTAAGGTACTTGGGTTGGAAAATCTGTGTCTTGGTCCTCTCATATTGGAATTTACCAAGTGTGGAAGAGCTAGGGGATAACAGACTGAGACATGTTATCATCCCACTGTGCTCATAACAGACAAATTGGTACTTTATGTTGGTTGAACCATGCTTTACATTTCACCCTGGGCCAGGGAAATCCAAGAAAACAACTTAAAACAACACCCCAAAACGAAACAAAATTGAAACAAACACCCCACCAAACTGTAACTAAATAAAAGCACACACACACACAAACACACACATATACACACACACACACAGATATATATATATATAGAAACTATGGAGCCCATTATATATTGATCAACTACTCCTGAACATGAAGCTTGTCTTGGAGTGTCACTTCATTGGAGAAATCTTACTTTATTTTTCCGATTAGAAAAGACTCCAAGCTTTTCATTTTCACATACAGTAGGTATTAAGCAAAGTGTGTTCTAGACTTAGCATATTCCTAGATTCTGCACTGTGTGTATCAGCTTTGTGATTTTTCCATACCTATAAATTCCTGTATTGGTTCTATTGTTTCCTTATGACAAATTAAGGTAAAGAAATGTTTGTGCAATTGCTTTGGTGAAACAGTGGCATGAGTGTGATGCACTTAGGATTATTTAGAAATGTAGTTTTATGGCCCCATCCTTGTGTGTACCTGATTACTCATACTCTGAGGATGAGGTCTAGAGGTCTATGTTTAATGACTCATCATGCGATGTTTATGCACATTCAAGTTGAGAACCATGGCATTACTGTCAGTTGAAAACTGGTATCACTTTCTACCAATAAAAAGATACTACAAAGAATGAAAATGAGTCATGCTATTAAATTTTATTTAGATACAGTTATTTGCCAATGGTTTTAACTTGAACTCTGTACTCTCATCACTAAAAATGAGAAAAAGTTACGAAGGCATTGAATGTGTACAAATACCAAACAGATAATAATTTCTTCTCATGTGCTAAATCATGTAAAAGGGTTTATTTGTTTTATGTAAAAAGATGGAATTTGTGTAATCACTGGCTATCAGGCAAAAAAGGTTGTTATAAAGTCTTACATATAGGGGCTGGAGAGATGGCTCAGATGTTAAGAGCATTGGCTGTTCTTCCTGAGGACCCAGGTTCAATTACCAGCACCCACACATGGCAGCTTACAACTGTCTGTAGCTCCAGTTCCAGGGTTCCTGGCACTCTCATACAGACATTCATTGAGGCCAAACACCAAAGTGCTGTGTTGTTGTTGCTCTTCTCGCTAATCTTTCCTCCAAGTGTCCACCAAAGAGTTCTGAAATAATGAGGCGTAGCTTTGGGTTTCTTATGGCATTCTCTGTACTTTAGAAGTAAGTCCTTTTGGTCTCAGCGAGAGTTCCCCCAATGAAGCATTGAATAACTGAATTTGATGTTGGTACTTCAAAAATTTTTTAATAGATTATAATTTTTGTTTTAATTCAATAAAAGAACAAAAAAAAAAAAAAAAAAAAAAAAAAAAAAAAAAGAACATTTTCTGAGCATGCCTATGCACACAGGTTTGGTCTCCAGTATGGCTTCACTCAGTAACAGATGGAAAACAGATAAAGAGACCCACAGTCAAACCTAGGTGCACTTCAGGGGAGTCTGTGGAAGAGGGGGATGAAAAACTGTGAGAGCCAGAGGGACTAAGGACACCACAAGAAAATCACAGAATCAACTAACCTGAGCTCACAGGGACTGAAACAACAACCAAAGAACTTGCATCGACTGACCTATGCACTCTAAATAGCTTGGTATTCTTGTGGGTCTCCCAACAGTGGGAGCAAGGGCTGTCTTTAACTCTGTTACCTGTTTTTGGGACCCTTTCCTCCTTCTGGGTCACATCATCCTGTTTCAATAGGAGAGGTGGTGCCTAGTTTTACTGTATATACCATGGCTGGCTAATATACATGGGAGGCTTGCTCTTTTCTGAAGAGAAAAGAGGAAGAGTGGATAGGAGAGTATTAGAGACAGGAAGAGGGAGAAAATGAGGGAGGAAGGGGAAACTGTGATCATACTGGAAAAAATTAATTGATTAATTAATTAAAATAAACAAATAAAATCTGTGCTAGTGACTGGTCATTATAAGCTTGTTGCTCTGTCTCTTCCCACCCTCTCCTTTCCCGTGCTTTCTTTTGGCAAAGGATGATAGAAATACCCATGAGTCTTTGCACACTTTGAAAACACACTGTACCCTGAATAAGTCATACAGAGAAAATGTTGACAGACTTTATATCAGGTCCATAAAATGTGAACCTTAAAAAAATAAAACAAAACCTTGTGTGCTTGGGTCAAAAGAATCTACTTCCAAGAAAACAGTTGGATTACATGCAAAGAATTTTTGACATAGAACATACTCTTCTTTTAGACTATTAGTGGGAATGAGCTGGTCTCCGGCAATGCATAAATCTGTCCATGTATAATCTGTAGCAGTTCCTAATTGGAGAAAAGAAGGGTGAGAATGAACCCAAGCCATGGACACTGAGAAAGTAGTCCAGGCAAAGCCAGGAGGGAAAAGCCTAGTGCTCACAACCTCTGTTCCAGAATACCTCCATGAGGCTGAATGAATATAAATCACAACTTTCCTGGAGCTCAGGAAAATAAGACCATAAATAAGAAATGAACCCCAAGTGCCATCTAGGATGACTGGATACTGAGGGAAGAGCAGGGAGGATGTCTCTAGGCTGGGAGTGGCAAGAAAGGAAGCATTTGTTGAATATAGTAAAAAGCTGAGCAGTCCAATTAGTGTTTATGAAAACTCATTCCTTATCTTGGCTGCCCAATCCACACTCTTTTAAGTCCTAGTGGGCTGTAAATTACAAGTAGTCTTGGATGGGAGAACTCACAGATTTCCAGGGAGAGGCCCTGTGGATTCCCCAGCCCGTCTACATCTAAAACTGCCATTCTCTGGGCTGGAATGTGAAGTGCCACCTTTGGAAATCCACTTTTGTAATTTTTACTCCATTATGCTGCAATTTTAAC
This sequence comes from Chionomys nivalis, assembly GCF_950005125.1. Taxonomy (NCBI): domain Eukaryota; kingdom Metazoa; phylum Chordata; class Mammalia; order Rodentia; family Cricetidae; genus Chionomys; species Chionomys nivalis. The sequence goes on from NC_080096.1 coordinate 72,478,904, forward strand.
ATCTCTTACACTCGGTACTTAAAGCATTTTAAAAATGGTCTGTGGTTTATTTTTGCCCCAGTTTTAGGGCTCTCTGCCAGCCTCCAGCTTCTTCTTCTTCTGTGTAGCCGACCCAAAATAGTTTCAAAGGCTCAGATTCAACTTGATATCCAGATTTTCTCCACAGCTCTGCCAATGCTCAAAGCCTTGAAACGTTTCCCCAAGGAGTTGTCAGGCACACAGGGCATGATGTGCCTTTCGTTCTTGAGATAAGGAATGCAGGTCACTTACAGGTGACTTCAAATCAAAAATGCCTCTGCAATGGGATGTTTTCCATATGTGAAAAAAAGTCCTAGATGTACAAAAACATGGCTGACACTTGGAGGGTTCTATCTGTCATCTGACAAACTAGCTGCCAAGATTTCTCCAAATCTTTGTCATCTGATTCCGTTCACTGCTACCAGCTAATGGTAGCAGTGTTTGTTTATGTCAAGATATTTACTATCAAAGCCTTTCAAAACTTCTTTTTTTTTTTCCCGAAACTTTCTTATTAAGAGTTTACAGCTAGGCTTATATCATCATGGTCTTCCACATGAGACAGTTTGTAGGAGTTTTCAAAAACCTAGTGCCTGCACCCGTTATATCAGAACATCAGAGTTCAGGTGCAAGGCAATCGACTTTTACAAAATATTAATTGCAGTGATGGGTGGCCTGTGTGCTGCTGTGTATGGTGCAAATGCACTCTATGGTACAAAGCAAGATACACAGGCATTCATTAGGAAGTTAGAGGGAACAAACGGACAAGAGGAATAGTTCATGGCATTTTACTGTGACAAGGGAAGTCCATGGAAATCAGAAAGCGTGAGCAAAGAACTGTGCGGCTTGAGCACATTAAAAGCTTAGTAGCAAGTTGTGCCGCATTGATGTTGGGAAGGACTCCTGAAAGTGGGATCAGCTTTGTGTAATAGGAGACTTCTGCTTGCCTTGTTGAATATTTTGTAGTAAGGCCAAAATGAACTGTGTCAGTGACTGTAAAACATTTCTGTAGGAGGTTCCATGGACTAAACACTTCTACTTTGTGGCCCAGTGTGTACAAATATCTGAAAAATGTTAATAAAATGTTTGCTTTTTAGTGGGCAATACATGTTTGCGTTTTATTTTCTGTTAGTTAGCTGTGATAGTTTGAATGAGAATAGTCCCCATAGATCCAAATGCTTGAATGTTTGGTCCCCAGTTGGTGGATTTTGAGGAAAGATTAGAAGCTGTGACCTTGTTGAAAGGAGGAGGTGTGCCACTGAGGGTGAGCTTTGAGGTTTCAAAACCTTCACCAGCCTCTCTCTGTCTGTCTCCCTTTCTCTATCTCTGTCTGTCTTTCTCTCTTTCTATTCACTCTTTCTCTTTCTCCCTCTACCTCATGCTTGTGGGTCAAATGTTACTCCTTAAATATTGTTCCAGTGCGATACCACACTCCCTTCCATGATGGTCATGGATTTATCCTCTGAAGCTGTAAGCAAACTTTCAATTAAATAAGCTTGTAAGCTGCTTGTTCATGGTATCCACTTCACAGCAACAGAACAATAACTATAACACTATCCCAGTGTGTTTCATTAAAAAATGACATTTGACATCCACTGAATTTATTTCACATTCTGTGAATAGTTTGAACCTAAAGAAGTGCTAGTATATTATAACTGGATAGTTGAGAAATCACTGGAGTTGAAAAATAACACATTGAAAAATAGGAGATAAGAATTGCAAGAATAGGAAGAGAAAGTGAAATCTAACAAGATTGCCTTATTTTTTGACCTTTGTAGAGAAGAAATGATTTTGTAGAATCAAAGATAATGGATTTATCTTTGAACATTTTGGATCTACTGTATCTGGAGACCCTATGGAGGCAGAATCCATTTGCAGGATGAGGTTGTGCTGAAGATTTTCCTTTAGAAGCTCACTAGAGGATAGATATAGATGAGCTTGTCAGGCGACAAGAATAGAGTAAGAAGCCTCAAACTGATAATGGAGAATGAACCTATGAAGGGAATGAGAAGAGTGATTTGGCAGAGAAAAGGAGACATGTGTTTGTGTGTCCCCTCAACACAACGAAAGAGTGTTTTAAGGAAGGGAAGCCAACAGTGGCAAATGCTGGTGTACAGTGCCAAGAGTGAAGAAGGTGCGTATATGTATATATATATATATATATATATATATATATATATATATATATATCCACATATGTGGTTATAAAGACACTATACATATATATAGTGTCTTTATAACCACATATGTCAGCTATGACTCTAGAGATTGTTCTGATGGATTCATGAGAATAGAAACCACATTTCAATAGCTAGAAGAAATGTAAAGGGTTATCTCTTGAGAGCTCATCATGACACCTTCAGAAAAGAAGGAAATCAAGTTTTGTGGTTGGAAAAGGCAGTATTGGACAGAGCTTTCTGAAACTATCCAGGGTGGGGGTACATGTTTCTTGCTACTCCATCCCCTTTTCAGGTTTAGTTTCTCAGGTTACCTTTTGTTGAGTCTTTTGTTTCTGAGGTATGATGGTACTTGGGGAGATGAAATATTTGAAGTAACAGATGGATTAAAAAGTTGGGAGCCTAACTTATGTCCACTGACATTGCTAAATCCTGACCTCCATGGGTTCTCCCACAAGCCATACATTCTTGCATTTAAAAAACAGAAATGTGGAAGGTAGTGTACTGTTTGCTGTGGCTGCACAGAGCCAGAACCCTCTTTTTAAGATTTTTTGTTCTCTGGTCTACAGTGTCTTGCCTACTCCTTAGATGTGGCTGTGTCTTTGTTAAAGAAATATGCTCCCTTTGTACTTTGTAGGTTTATAGTAAAGGGCTAAGTGCACAAAGGCCATTCCCAATAGTCAGACTTCATTAAAAACTTGTTCTAAGTATAGATCCTCTCTAAGATTTGTTCCTTATGCAGGGCATAACTATCTACATACTATTGCATGATTCTAAGATAATGAGCCCTACTCCACCATAAAAAAATGAGTATAGACTTCTCTAAGTCATGAAAATGGGGGCCTAAAAAGAGTTGAAAGAAAGCAATAAGAAATGACAGAACAGAGACATTTATTACTCATTGCATCTTAGATAAATGTTGGCTGCAAGCTCTGTGTCACCATTTTAGCAAGAGATATGATTATTTTTTCACTTTATTTGTATCCTAGTTAGCTTTAACTGTCAATACAAAACAGCATAAAATCATCTGAAATGGGAGCCTCAATTGAGGAATTTTCCAGATCAAATTGTTTTTGCAAATGTCTCTGGGTGATTATCTTGATAAGTAATTGATATAGGAGGGCCCAGCCCACTGTGGCAAGTAGTCATGAAGTGTATTAGAAATATGGCTGAAGCCAGGTGGTGATGGCATACACCTTTAATCCCAGCACTCTGGAAGGCAGAGACAGGCACATCTCTATGAGTTCGAGGCCAGAGTGGTCAACAGAGCAAGTTCCAGGACAGACTTCAAAGCTACAGAGAAACCCTGTCTTGAAAAACCAAAAACCAAAACAAAACAAAATAGAGAAAAGATAAAAGACAAAGAAAACTTGTTGAATATGAGTCAATCTGCCAGATAGCAAAGCGCAGCCTTCATTACTGCTGACCATTGCCTGTGAAATGAAGTTTTTTTGTAAGGCTGTGTAGTATAGCAAGCAGGCCTGCCTTCAAATCCCTGCCTTGAGTTTCTATCTTAACTTCCCTCAAGCATAGGTGGTGATCTGGGATTATAGGTTGAATAAAGCTCCTTCTTGTATTCAGTTTGTGGTATTTTTTCAGACACATTCACTGAGACATTAAAATTATAAGTAGCAAAATTTAATAGGCATGACAAGGATGAAGACTATGAAAATATACTTATCCACTTCTCTTTGGATATCAGATTGTGGAACAAAGTACCCCAAGGTAACATGACTTAATTCCACACCCCAAAGAATCTAATGCTGAGAAAAAAAAAAAGCCTGGCACAAAATAGGAAGAGGTTTTCTTCTGGAAAGAGAACTCTCACAATGCTGGTGACATCTCAGACTTTCTTACAGGACAGACTGGAGCACAGATAACAAGAGATAGGAACATATCTTGATCAGGACTGCCAGGTACCTAAACCTAAGCTTCATGTCAAAATCCAAAGATGGACTGTAAGATCTAAGGATGTCTACTGACTCTCTGTGATTCACTTCTCAATATACTGAAGAATCTTTCTTTTTCTGCTTTTTCTGGTTTTTGTTTTTGTTGTTATTTAAGCACTTTGAGGTAGTTATACTTGAAGAAGCATGTAGAGAGCTTATTTGTAGCCTGAGGCAGAGGGATGAAGAAGAGAGAGAGAGAGAGAGAGAGAGAGAGAGAGAGAGAGAGAGAGAGAGACCAAGACAGAAACACGTACACACAGAGAGAGATAAAGATAAAGAAAGAGAGACAGAAAGAGAGGCAATGAGAGAGAGAGAGACAGAGAGACAGAGAGACAGAGACAGAGAGACAGAGAGAGAGAGAGAGAGAGAGAGAGAGAGAGAGGAGAGAGAGAGAGGAGAGAGAGAGAACTCTTGAAGTCATTTTAGATGCATCCCAGCCCTATTATCATTCTGGTTGGAGAAGAAACAAACCAAACCAAATTAAACCAAACAATCTCCCTCCGCTCCCTCCTCTCCTCTCACACTCACACATCTATCAGCCAAAATACAGTTTCGAAACAGACACTGTAGAACAGAGACAACATGTCCCTGCTGTGCATGTATCTTATTCTCTACCCACAAATCTGTGCCTGTGGTAAAGTGGTTGCTATTTCAAACCACTGAGTTTTGAGGTGGTTTGTTATGCAGCAATAAGCAGCTTCAACAGCATTTCATCAAGCAATTTTGTTTGATGACAGAGCAATGAGCAGAGTCTGGATTCCAACCCACATCTGTCTGATTACAAAGCTGGTTGCCTTATGCTGTTTATGTGGTTTCTTCTTTGCGGACTTGCAGTCCAGTGCTTAGTTTTTCTCAAGGCCTACTACTAAAATTCCCTTGCTTTAAACCACGAATACATAGAAAAGAGGAAGCAATGCTCCTTTACTGTCAAGGTAAGCCAGGCAAGTATGGTTCACAGTGGTCCTGCCTGGAGCAGTTATTAATTCATTTTCTCAGACCTTCAGATTAAAGTTGGTAGAATAGACAGAAGAATATTTAAAATAATCCCATTTGCCTGTCATCCCCCCTTTAAACATTAAAATATGGCCATATTTTTCCTACTGTTTAACTATTTTATAGATTTTAAAATAAAACACAAAGATAATTCTGACCGGTGAGGGGTGCACAAGAAAGTTTGAGCATAATATCTATCTTATCCCTTACTGCAAATTACAATGAAATAAGAACCATGGGGTTATTTTGTAGAACTTTTGGGGACTGTCAAGAACTCAGTTTATAGAATGAAAGGTGGTGCTTCCATAGAAAAGAGTTTCTGTGGTAGAAAATATGTCATGTGATGATAGTTCTTTGAGTAACTGTGTTTATCAAATTCCTAAGTAAATACTCAAGTAAAATGTCACAGAAAAGACTAGACCACAAACTGGAGGTTTTCATGACACTGGCAAATTTAGGAATTTCCTGTGGTTTGTGAGTATGTGTGTTTATACTTACATTGCTTATACATACCTCTAATCCTGGTGGCAATGATTAATGATGTTCAAAGAGGCTTTTTTGAAAAAAAAAAAAAAGAGGCTTTTTTGCTTAGTGAATTTTCTAATATCTTATTGCATCATGTGGCTTATTTAATAATATTCAATAAGTATGGTAGGTAGACCTCACACATACCTTGTGATAGACAATTTCCCCATTCACATAACTTCTAACAAGAAGAACAATGCTCAGACACAGAAAAACATTGAATATAGAAGGAGTGAAGGGCTGTCACAAAGATATTATAAATTGAATTATTGGTTGAAAAATATTCATTTTGTTACCAGGGAAATTGATGTTGATAACATTGTTAATAAAATATTTTAAAGTTTTTATTTACTCAGAAGACATTTCACTGACAGTTTTATTGGAGATTTAGGTTAGCAAATGAAACCTTGGCATCTTTAGAAGGAGATATATGGACAAAAGAAAGAAAGAGTCAAGTATTTTCAGTTAATATCCCAGAAAGTTAGCAGAATTGGAGGTCAGCAAATAGCTATATGTCAGAAAGGAGGAGGGAGACCTCAGAGGAAGTACGTGAAAGCCTAGAGGGTCAGGGAAAGGGTGCTTTTGGCCAGTATCCAAAAGAAAAAGAAGTAGAAGAAAGGAAGGGAAAAATTTTTTATTTTTTGTAGTAACTCAGAAAAATGGCCAAGTTTAGCACTGCTGCGTGGCATAACTTTTGTAAGAGCTGCAACAAGGGGGCTTCTGGGAAGTATAGTATATTATTGCATTAATGGCTTAATTATTCCTCACATTTCCTTAGCATGTCTTCAAGTGAATCTCACTTCCTGAGAAATGGTCTCTTGGTTAGGTGAATGGCAAGCCCAGCTGGGTTAACTCCTACAGAGCAGGGAGACAATACTATTCCATATTATTTGAAGTAGGTCAGCGTGTCAGGTTTCCATCCAAGGTAGAGGTAAAACTCAAATCCCATGCTTTTAACCAACAGGAAGCAACTATCTTTTGACAAAGTCCTAATATCTTTAGTATTTCAGGTGATGTTTTAAATCCTAAATAAGGCAATTGTGAATCTTCTTTTTCTGGGTCTATCAGGGAAATGAGATATGGTTTCCAAAGTTGAGTATGAAAGGGTGGCCCATCTTTAAATGGATCCCAATGCTGCTAATTCCAGCAATAATTCACTCTTTACCATACTACTTCAATGCAAAAAATACATTTCTATATTCTGTGTTGTGGGTTTGGCATTAGGATTTGCCTTGCTATGAAATACATAAGTTAATACAGTGTGGGTTTTGATCCTAGTCCTCAAGAACACCTAGCAACTCCTGAGTATTTCCCTTGAAGGCGTAAGTCATAAACAATCCCACACCAGTTTGGAATTATGATTAATAGGGTGGTATTTATTTAAAGGGGAAAAAACTTACAGATCACCGTCCCAGACAACAGCCCTCTGCACAATCAAGAAGAAGTCTAGTCGCCAGAACCGGAGCAGGAAGTAAAGAGAGCAAGAAGGGAAGTAGCTGCTTTTTTAAAGGGAGAGAGACCACGCCCCAATGGGCTGGTATCCCAGCGGCTATTGGCTGGAGGAGCTGAAGGACCTCCCGCAACACCTCCCCCTTTTTTTAAGTAAGAGAGTTCTAAACCTACTACGAAATTATATATAATAAGTACAAATATCCTATTCTAACTAGCTTAGGTCTTGTATAATAAATAACTTGGCCAAGTCATGAGAAAAAAGTAACTACATTTATATAGTCTTCAACCCCATCGAAGATCTGAGAAGGGAAATAATGTTACCTGGGTAATTAGGAAGTTCAGTAAAACAGCTCCCAAAACATACAACAAATCACACAGACAACTGGCTACCTGGGCAATCACCCAAAGTCACGTTTGCAGCGTTGAAGCAACCAACTTTGGCTAAGGTCTAACATAACTGACATACCATTTTCAAAGGCAAGCAACTTTTCAAAACTATCTTACCCTGTCTTGGCAAGCAGGATATGACAGTCCTGTTTTATCCATTGATGCATGCTCTGTATGTCTGTCAGTGGTTGAGATATGGGCATTTCTTTGCCCAAAGGCCAGTTCTGCCAAAAAGAAAGGCTCCAGGTAGAGTGTCTTTGGTGCTCAACATTCTCTCGGGAATAGAGCGGTGTTGCCAGGAGCAATTGTGTCTCACTACCACAAAACTCTGAGTTAGATTAAAGGCCATTTTCTACAGCTCTTTGAAGAGGTTGAAGATTTTCTATCTATACTGAGTATAATCTCTATCTATCTAAAGGACCTGATTAGTCTAATTATAAATGGCAAACTTAGAATACTATTGATCTATATAATTCTCAATACCTATCTAACTTAAAGACTAAGACAATAAACGACTGTGAAACAAATGAGGACAATGACCTCCAAATATAAACAATGTACAAATATACGTTGTAGTATGGTAAATATATATCAATACACAAACAATATATAAGTATCTTAATCAGAGATAGAAATATACACTACAATATGGTAAATATATACAATATATATCAATACAATATATGTCAATACATAAAAAATGTTTTAAACAGAGGTAGAAACATGCATGCATACAATAGTCAATATAATTTAACTTTGTATCAATATACAAGAATCGATACCAATATATTTGTCTAAAAACAGTAACTCACAATAAAAAATCTATTATCCCATCATCTTTCCTTTTTTTTTTCAAAATGATCCCTGAGCTTATAAAATTCCTCCCCTAACCTCCCAACCCCTAAATGATGTCCCTAAACCCAAGGGCAAACTTTACTGGGGGAGGGGACGTCGTCCTCTAGAATTACTTCCAGCTGTCATGGGGGTGACGTTCTTTCTGGGGGATCCTGTGAAAGTAAAATGATGGTTAAATTTCAAGATCAATGTCTTTTAAAATTGCAAATAGTCTCTGAGTAATTTTGTGCAGGTCTGGCCAGAATGTTGTATAAGATGTGCACCATTTCAGCTAACCAAGTTGGGATCGTCTTGTGCAGCTGGTACCCAAAACAGGTCTTGTCGTAGCGCTATCAGTATCATGACGGCATATCAACCAGGTGGAGTTGTTGTTATGGGGCCCTATCTTCTTCCTGGAAACTTCAAATGTCACTTCAGGAAAAACTCATAGTTCATTGTGAAAAACTTAAAAATTAATCATATATATATATATATATATTCAATGAAAGGCATGATAGATATATTCAATGAAAAGTATGATAGATATGAAGAAAAGCAAAGATGTTTTCTAAACTCATATTTCTTTCTGTCCCATATCATGGCTCTTGACATTAGACAGAAACTCCAGAAACTCTGGGTTTTTCTCTTACTAACAGGCTTGGAATTGGAGAGGGACTGAGCCAGAGTCCATCTTCAAAACCAGCTCTATAAATTTAGAAATATGGTTTAATATATTTTACTTACACAACCTATTCAGTTTTCTTGATATTTCCTATTGGGCAGGTATTTTTCCATCCGTCAGTATCCAAACATCCAGGGTCCTTTGAATTTTTCAAAGATGAGTGTTTTCCTGTGGAGATAAGAATAGAACCTTGCCCCCATTCTATATGTTTTTCTTACCACCTGTATGAATATCATCATTGTGGATGAGTTGTCATTTCTCCTTTCCAAGAGGTTATCTCCTCTTCAAATCGAATCTTTATTAATTTTGATGGTATCCACAATTTTTCTTCTCCTGTGGAAACAAGAGCAAAACCCCTTCCCCAACGTAGCACATCTTCTGGCTTCCATTGAGAGGTCAGCATATCTTTGAAGTAAATCAGTTGATTTAGTTCAGCAGACTTTTCCATTATTCAATGTCTTTCTGCTGCTGTCGTTCCTTTCTCATTAGCGTTTAGAAAATTCAAGGTTAATAAAGCATTATGTAATCTATTTCTGGGGGTATTTTCAATCCCTTTCTGTTTGTTCAGCATATCCTTTATAGTATGATTTGATCTTTCTATAACTGTCTGACCTGTAGGATTATTTGGTATACCTGTAATGTATTTTATATTATAATAATCAAAAAAGCATTTCATTTTCTTAGATACATATGCTGGACCATTATCTGTCTTTATTTGTGCAGGTATACCCATGATGGCCATAACTTCCAATAAATGTCTGATTACTGAATCAGCCTTTTCTGAGCTCAGGGCAGTAGCCCATTGAAAACCTGAATACGTGTCTATGGTGTGGTGTACATATTTTAATTTACCAAATTCCATAAAGTGGAACACGTTCATCTGCCAGATTTCATTTCTCTTAGTACCCTTTGGGTTACTCCCTGCAGACAATGGTGTTTGATTATAGAAATAACAAGTAGGACATCTCTTTATAATGTCCTTAGCTTGTTGCCAAGTAATGGAAAATTCTTTCTTTAGGCCTTTACTCTTGACATGATGCTTTTTATGAAATTCTGAGGCCTGCAACACGCTTCCAATTAATAATTGATCAATCTCAGCGTTACCTTGTGCTAGAGGACCAGGCAGACCTGTATGGGACCGGATGTGTGTTATGTACATCGGACAAAGCCTATTCCTGATTATGTCTTGTACCTGGATAAACAATGAAGTCAACTCTGTGTCATCTGGTATAAATTCAGCGGTTTCAATATGCAAGATAACTCTTTCTGCATATTGATGGAGGAAGGTCATTGGTTAAAAATAAAGAAACTGCTTGACCCATTTGATAGGCCATCCCATAGGTGGGTGGAGTAGACAGAATAGAATGCTGGGAGGAAGAGGAAGTGAGATCAGATGCAGGGCAGCTCCTCTGAGAGACAGACGCCATGCTCTCTTCTCCAGAGCAGACACGATGAAGCTCTGACCCAGGATGGACGTAGGCTAGAATCTTCCCAGTAAGCGCACCTTGGGGTGCTACATACATGAACAGAAATGGGCCAAGCAGTGTTTAAAAGAATAGAGTTTGTGTGTCTTTATTTTGGGGCATAAGCTAGCCAGGCGACCAGGGAGCCGGGCTGTGGGAAGAGGCCCGCAGCTCCCTACTACAGATGGCGCCCAGACATGGGGCATTGAATCTACAGAAAGTCTGAGAAAGCTTGGGAAAGAATAGAGTAAAGCATGTTTTCTTGGTAGCAACAATTTCTCGGGTCTACTCTGCTTGCTAGAGGCAAGCAAGAGCTCTCATCTAAGAGAGGCTTCCTGACTCAGCTTTAGCTGCAAACCTTGCTGCTCTTTTAAGAGGTCCTGCTACGAAACAAATGGTGTTGATGAAAAGCTGAATGCATGCTTTTCGGTTTTCACCCGTAGCAGGAAAAAAGTTGTGCTGTTTTATTTAAAATGCGGGCTTTCTGGGCCGTCCTGCCAGGGCAAACTCTGACTGTTTGAGGCAGGAGGGCCGACTACAGAGAGAGGACTTGATTGTTGTTGGACGTAATGCTGCAGTTTGTTTGCTGGCAAGGACCTTGAAACGCCACAGAGTTGTGGTGATAAACATGGCTACAGCCCGTATCTCTGCCATGAGGCTGGAAAGCTAAGGAATGTGCTGGATCCAGCCGTCAAAGCCACGGCTTTCGTCCTACTGATATTGCTTGGTAAATTAAAGACTCATGTGGTCAGAAAAAGAGAGAGATACAGTAAAGAGAGATTCAAAGACAAAGAAAACTTTAAATGATTTACAGTGTGTTTAAAAATATATGCAGGCTGAAAGATAAAGTTCTTAAAAGTATAAAAAATCAAAAATAAGGAAGTAGTTGGGTGTGGTAGTACACACCTTTAATCCCAACACTTGGGAGGCAGAGGGAAATTTACCTCTGTGACTTCAAGGTGTGGTAGCACACGCCTTTAATCCCAATGCCTGGAAGGTAGAGACAGAAGGATCTCTGAGAGTTCAAGGACAGTCTGGTCTACAGAGTTATTCCAGGACAAATATATACAGAGAATATAAAACAAAAGTAAAAGTAAACAAAATAGAGTTAAAATAAAGCTGTACAAAGATGGAAAATACACAGAGAATCTTCATACTGTATGCTATTATGCTCTCTTTGAATTGTTTTAATGCTGAGGAAGGAGCAACAGATGCTAAAAGATATTTGTTTATAAATGCTGCTGAACTAATCCAAGATAGATATTTTCAAAATACCTTGACTTCAGAATTTGGATCTAAGGATATGATACTTTGGAAAAGAGTTTCTTCTTTTGTTTTCACAGACGATGAGATCCTGTGTATTGCTTCTATCCCAATATGGTATGATAGACCACGTCCTCCTGAAAGGTTGCTGTGAACACCCTCAAAAAATTACTTTGCTCAACTGCAGACTGAGATGAACCTAGCACACAGGTTATACCCTGAAATATCTGATTAACAGCGCCCCCATTCAGCAGGAAGCAGTTTGGAGAGAAATAACTGCGCCCATATTCCCAAATATTGTTTATAAATGTTCTTTTACATTTCAAGAGGGAGAGGATATAGATGTGAATAATTTGCATCGATATGAATCTTGGTTTACTGACATTAATTTAAGGTCAATTTTATTATATGTATATGTATTTCTGATATTGATTAAGGTATTGTGATTGTGTAGTTCACTTAAAAATGTAATGTATATAGGTTGTTAATGGATAATTATCAATAATAGTCAAGTTTGTACTCATGTTAGTTAGATTTTCTAGATGTGCATGCATATATTTCAAATAGGCATTCATCATATCTTTCAAAGGCTAGAGAATATGGTATTTTAAATGTTTTAATAACTTAGGGTTTTTCATGACAATGAGACACTCTGCTCCTGGCAGCACCAATCTACTTCAAGAAGAAGATGGGCATCGAAGAGGCACCTTATGGAGTTTGATAGCCATTTGGGCAAGAAACTGCTCTTGCCTGGACTGTTGCATAAACTGGACACAGAGAACCCACAGAGAGAGGACTAATGAACTTGCCTAAGGTGAGATGATCTTTCGGGGTTCCTGATTCATGAAAGAGTCTGCAAGACATTCTGCAGGATACAGCAGATAGTGACTGAACTGCCTTTGAAATTTCCTGCTTCATGGAAATGTCTGCTGGACACTATGGACCTGTAAGCCAAAGATGGATGCCCCAACGGTACAGAGGAACTTTGGGTGGCTGTCCAGGCAGCAAGATGTCTCTGTCATTTCTAGAGTTTGAAAGTTGCTTATTTCTTGTTTGCTTAGGTAATATTATATCCTTCTGGAGTCTTTGAGGGAGTTAAAGAATATATAGATAGTTATTGTTTTCCTTAGTTATGATAAAGATAAAATAGATGTAAATATTGTAATTTTTACTTGATAACTGTTTTGTTGTATGTAATTTTGCTATGTTAAAGTTAAAGCCTTCCTTTTTTTTGGTTTAAACAGAAAAAGGGGAAATGATGGAGGAAGGTCATTGGTTAAAAATAAAGAAACTGCTTGACCCATTTGATAGGCCATCCCATAGGTGGGTGGAGTAGACAGAATAGAATGCTGGGAGGAAGAGGAAGTGAGATCAGATGCAGGGCAGCTCCTCTGAGAGACAGACGCCATGCTCTCTTCTCCAGAGCAGACACGATGAAGCTCTGACCCAGGATGGACGTAGGCTAGAATCTTCCCGGTAAGCGCACCTTGGGGTGCTACATACATGAACAGAAATTGGCCAAGCAGTGTTTAAAAGAATAGAGTTTGTGTGTCTTTATTTTGGGGCATAAGCTAGCCAGGCAACCATGAGCCGGGCTGTGGGAAGAGGCCCGCAGCTCCTACTACAGCATATTGTGAATCTGTAACTATATTAAGTGGTTCTTTAAAATCCCTTAGCACCATAAGAATGGCATATAATTATACCTTCTGGACAGAATTATAAGGGCTTTGTTCCACCTTACTCAATTCATCTGACTTGTAACCTGCTTTCCCTGATTTATTTGCATCAGTATAGAACGTACGGGTTCCAGTTATTGGAGCATCACGTACAATTTTAGGAAGAATCCAAGAAGTTCTCTTTATGAGGTTAAGTCTACCATTTTTGGGATAGTTGCTATTAATTTCTCCCAAAAATTTAGCACAAGCTCTTTGCCATGGTTCATTGTCTTCTCATAACATTTTTATTTCTTCAGTAGTAAAAGGCACTATAATTTCTGCTGGGTCTATACCTGCTAGTTGACGAAGTCTCAGCTTACCTTTAATAATTAATTCAGAGACCTTTTCCAAATAAGTTTTTAATTCTTTACTTGGTTTATTAGGTATAAATATCCACTCTAAAATAATATCCTCCCTCTGCATTAGAATCCCTGTAGGAGAAATTCTGGAAGGCAATATGACTAGGATGCAGCTAAGATTTGGGTTCACCCTATCCACATGTGCCTCCTGCAATTTTTCATCAATCATTGTCAGTTCCTTTTCTGCTTCAGCTGTCAGTTTTCTTGGACTACTCGAATCTTTATCACCATCTAAGGTTTTCTTTAAATGAACTATTAGATCAGGTGTTATCCCAACAGCTGGTAGTAGAATGGAAATGTCTCCTAACAATCTTTGGAAGTCATTAAAAGTCTTTAACCAGTCTCTCCTAATTTGTGCCTTTTGCGTTTTAATTTTCTCTAACCCTATTCTGTAACCTAGGTAATTAATAGTATTTCCTCTTTGAATCTTTTCAGGGGCAATTTGTAATCCCCACTTAGACAAGACTTTCTTTACTTCTTCAAACATCCTTTCTAAAGTATCTTTATTTGAATCAGATAACAAGATGTCATCCTTGTAATGATAAATTATGGACTTGGGGAATTGTTTATGAATTATTTCCAATGGCTTACTTACAAACATTGGCACAATGTAGGACTATTGAGCATACCCTGTGGGAGGATAGTCCATTGATATCTCCTATTAGACTGAGAATTATTATAAGTAGGCACTGTGAAGGCAAATTTTTCTCTATCCTTTTCTTGTAATGGTATAGTGAAAAAACAATCTTTCAAATCAATAACTATAAGAGGCCATCCTTTTGGTAACAGAGAAGGCAAAGGAATTCCAGATTGTAGTGGGCCCATAGGTTGAATTACCTTGTTGACAGCTCTTAAATCTGTCACCATTCTCCATTTACCGGATTTCTTTTTTACAACAAACACAGGAGAGTTCCAAGGGCTGGTTGATTCTTCAATATGGTGAGCATCTAGTTGCTCTTGCACCAGCTGTTCCAATGCCTGTAATTTATCTTCAGCTAGAGGCCACTGTTTGATCCATATTGGCTTCTCAGTTAGCCATTTTAAAGGTAGGGCTGTTGGTACCTCTAAAGGTTTGGTATTTGCTGTATGTTCTTGTACAGCCTAAATGGCTGGTGACCTTTTTCCATAATACATCATCATATCCTTCCCAGAATTATGAGTTCTTGGAACTACAGGAATGTTAATCTGGGTATTCCATTGCTGTAGCAGGTCACGGCCCCATAAATTTATTGCAATATTGGCTATATATGGCCTTAGTCTTCCTATTTGCCCTTCAGGCCCTATGCATTCAACCCATCTTGTGCTTTGTTTTACACGAGATAGGGTTCCAATTCCCAGGAACTGAACATCTACCTCTTGAAGAGTCCAATTCGGATGCCAAGATTCTGGAGTAATGATACTTACATCCGCACCCATGTCTAATAAGCCTTCAATAAAAGTACCATTTATACAGACTCTTAGGTTTAGTCTTTGATCGTTAATAGATCTGTCCTACTGGGTTCTTTTGACTCATTCTCCATGCATAATTCATCATTTAGACCAGTATTACTTTTTACAGCAGAAATGGGAGCTTTTAATTTTCTTGGTGAGGCACGTTCTCCACTGAGGCACTGGGAATGACTGGGCCACTATTGGCTTGGGGGCCTGTGATAGGCCCCTCAAGAAGTTTCCTGATGATATCGGGTTGCCCCATCTGTCTGTTGTTGACCTGCATTCGTTGGACCAATGCCTGCATTTACCGCATCTCCTACATATACCTGAAGGCCAAGGCCTCCTATTTTTGTCCTTCCCAGAAGAGATATTATTCATAGAAATTCTGTGTCTGCAATCCCTTTTCAAATGTCCTAATTTACCACAATTAAAACACCTGGCAGTTTGATGTCTCCTCATTGCTTTGGAAATTGATTCTCCTACCCAAGATTCATCATTATAGCTAAACGTCTCAACATTCATTGTATGCTGAATCCATTCATCCATAGGTGCTGATCTAGACTTTAAAGGCCCAATTATCTTTTTGCATTCTATGTTTGCATTCTCAAAAGCTAGAAATTCAAGAAGTATTCGTCTAGCTTCTGGGTCTGTTACCCCTATGTCCAGAGCCTTAATTAATCTTTGCAAAAAGTCAATAAAGGGTTCTCTCTGTCCATGCCTAATTCTGGTGTATGATTCAACCCTTTTTGCTGGATCTTGTATCCTATTCCATGTATTTAAAGCTGCTTGGTGACATAGACACAGTACTTCATCGTCATAAAGAGCTTGGACCTATGGATCAGCATATTCTGCACCAAGAATTTGATCTTGGGAAACCTCAACACCTTTTGCTCTTACTTGCTGTTCCATATGTTTGGATTCTTCTCTGAAATAAATTCCAAACATCAAGGAAGGTCCATTATCTAAAACTGCAGACACTAACTGATGGAAATCATGGGGTGTAGCTCTGGCATTAGAAGTCCAAGTCCTTATCATTTCCTTTACATATGCAGAGTACAAGCCAAAATTAACAATAGCTTGCTTAATTTCTTTTAGATCATTCATTGCTATTGGCATCCATCTAGCTTCTCTGACTCCCTTTGAGCCTTTAGAAGTTGACGCTTTGTCAGAATTAAGTATAGGGTATGTTGCTAAAACCCTGGGTAAGCCAGTTCTAATAGCTGGTGGAGGCATTCTATCCTGTCCTTGTGCCTCCTTACTCTGTTCACCAGCTCCAATAATTTCTCCAATCTTTTCAAATCTTTTTATCATTGTCTCTCTTAAATCCAAATCTCCTGACCTGTATATGTTTCCAGTGATTTCACTGAGGTATCAATTTTTTGGTCCCCATTCTGCACCTGTGATTCCAAAGCTTTAATTTTTTCCTCTAAAGATAGCATGTCCTCCTTAAATTTTTCTTGTATATCATGTAGATTCCCATCTTGGAGGTACATTCTGTCTGTTACCTTATCAAAACTTTGTGATAAAGTCTGAACGTCAAATTCAACAGCCTAAACCCTTTCAGGTAACTTTCTAGTACCCTTGGATATGGAGTCAATTTTGTCTGTCATAGTATCCACTTGTTCAGATAACCTCGGATTTTCAATAATTTTAATCCTGTTAATTAGTTATTCATTATTAGTTCGTAAAGATTCCTTCGTTTTTAGGAGTGCCATATTCTTCCTTAATGATAGAATATGGAAAAGAAAATTGAAACCTAGTAACAAGCAAATTAAGGTATCCCCATAATCATATAAACCTTGTATGACGTAATCCATTGTATTAGTAAATACAAATGTACTAATCCATTGTATTAGTAAAAACAAAGCAGCAAAATTTGCGTTAGAAAGGAAAACTGCCATATTACCTATTATCCAGCAGGTGGCGATGTTGCCGAGTCACGATGAAAATGGGGTCCTGTTTCGGTGTCTGCCTTAGTAGATGTTAAAAACTGGAAAATGTGAGTTTCTCAACAAAGTAAATGTAATGAAATCAATTCCATAGACGGAACCAGAAACCCAGAATCCAGGGGTAGAGAAGAGCAACCTGGAAGCCACTTATGCCTCCATGTGACAGAGTCGCCCTGAGGTTGTTGCAGCTTTTGGCAACCAGCAACCGCGTGCTCTGGTTTGCACCACTTAAGAGCTGTGCTTGCAAGGAAGATTTAAAAATGATTCAGAAAAGAGCAAACCACGCGGGCAGAAACTACGCGGGCCTGTGGAGTTTAAATCCACGTGGGGAGGCAGACGATAGGCTGCGTGGGAACTTGAAGTCAATCTGGGGTGTCTAAAGGGAAAATATAACGAACTGCAGCAAGAAAAGCCACTGTGTGATAATTTATGTTAAACTGCTGGCTCCACACACAAGGCACAGGCCGCAAGGCACAGGCCGCAAGGCACAGGCCCCGGCTGAGGAAGGGAGGGCTCGGGTCAAGTCGAACTTGCAGCAGGCAGTCGAGCGGGGGGGGGGGGGGGTCCTAAAACCAGATGAAGGCGTAAGTCATAAACAATCCCACACCAGTTTGGAATTATGATTAATAGGGTGGTATTTATTTAAAGGGGAAAAAACTTAACAGATCACCGTCCCAGACAACAGCCCTCTGCGCAATCAGGAAGAAGTCTAGTCACCGAACCGGAGCAGGAAGTAAAGAGAGCGAGAAGGGAAGTAGCTGCTTTTTTAAAGGGAGAGAGACCACGCCCCAATGGGCTGGTATCTCAGCGACTATTGGCTGGAGGAGCGGAAGGACCTCCCACAACATTCCCTGAACAAGTTTTCTGTCTCCTGTGCTGGGGATCAAGACGAATGATTATCAGCTCCAGCTGACTTGTATCCTGCAGTCTCATGATGCAGTCAGAGTTTTACGATGGCTTGTTACTTAGTATGTGTTACCAGACATTTCCATCCCAACTGCCTGTTCCCAAATACCTTGCAGCTGCTTCCCAAATTATCATACAAAGGCTTATATTAATTACAAAGGCTTGGCCAATAGCTCAGGCTTATTACTAGCTAACTCTTATGCTCAAATTAACCCATAATTCTTATCTATGCTTAGCCATGTGGTTTTGTACCATTTCTCAGTACAACATTCTTATCTTGCTTCTCTGCATTTTACAGTGACTCTCTGATTCTGCTCTTCTTCCTCCCATCATCCTTTGTTTAATCACCCCACATATACTTCCTTCCTGGCTACTGACCAATTATCATTTATTAAACCAATTAAAGTGACAAATCTTTACAGTGTACAAGAGGATTATCCAGAGGAGAGACAGCAGCGGGGTGCGTTTGTGACCTGACTGGCGGCGGTGGAAGCAGCCCTGGACAGGGAACTCTGAAGTTCCTCATCCCCCACCCTATACGCCCTGGGCTCCCTGCAGGGGCTCTACACCCTGCATACTGCCTCTCTCTTCTTGTCCCACCCAGCTTGCATCCAGAACCCTTCTTCCTTCTGCCCCCTTTCCTCTTTGGGCACATAACACCATCCAGCTCAGTCTGTCTGGCGCTGGGGGCAAATCCTCAGGGCAAGTAGGCAGAGGAGACTTCCTTTGTCTCTCCAGCCTGCCTGCAGCAAGCAAGGTAAGGCCTTTGTTTACAAACTACCCAACCTGCATGGAGATCTGATCTAGGCACCAGGAGAGACAGCAGCCGGGTGAGTTTGTGACCTGACTGGCGGCGGCGGAAGCAGCCCTGGACAGGGAACTCTGAAGTTCCTCATCCCCCACCATATACTCCCTTGCCTCCCTGCAGGGGCTCTACACCCTGCATACTGCTTCTCTCTTCTTGTCCCACCCAGCTTGCATCCAGAACCCTTCTTCCTTCTGCCCCCTTTCCTCTTTGGGCACATAACACCATCCAGCTCAGTCTGTCTGGCGCTGGGGGCAAATCCTCAGGGCAAGTAGGCAGGCGAGACTTCCTTTGGTTCACTGGCCTGCCTGCACCAAACAAGGTAAGGCCTTTGTTTACGAACTACCCAACCTGCACGGAGATCTGATCTTGGCACCAGGAGAGCCATCAGTGGTAGAGCTAATCTGGGTACCAGGATTGCCGTCTTTGGGCACGGAGATCTGATATTGGTACCAGGAGAGACATCACTGGAGCACCAGGAGAGCTATCACTGCAGGGTGCCATCACTGGGAAAGTACATCAGTAGGCAAGGAGCCCTGATCCGGTAAAAGAAGATCCATAGGGGAGCATTCGGGGAAAGAGATGGGCAGGCGCCAATGCAAGAATTCACCCACCAATCTGAAAAACTATATGAAACCACCAGAACCCAGCGACCTCACAACAGGAGGACATGAACACCTTATTCATGAAGAAGTAGATAAAATTGACTTTATGAAAGTGATTGACGCCCTTAAACAGCATGTAAAAAATGCCCTTATAGAAATGGATGAGAAGTATAACAGAAAGTTTGAAGAATTGAGTAAATCAGTGAATGATACCCTAGGAAACCAAGGAAAAACAATCAAACAAATAATGGAAACAGTTCAAGACTTAAAAACTGAAATGGAGGCAAAGAAGAAAACACAAACAGAAGGCCAGCTGGACAGGGAATATCTAGGTAAACGAATAGAGACTACAGAAACAAGCATAACCAACAGAATACAAGAGATAGAAGAAAGAATCTCAGATTCTGAAGATACCATAGAGAAAATAAACACGCTGATCAAAGAAAACAGCAAGGCCAACAAATTCTCATCACAAAACATTCAGGAAATATGGGACACAATAAAAAGACCAAACCTAAGAATAATAGGAATAGAAGAAGGAGAAGAAGCGCAGCTCAACGGTCCAGAAAATATATTTAATAAAATTATAGAAGAAAACTTTCCCAACCTAAAGAAAGATATACCTATGAAGGTTCAAGAAGCATACAGAACACCAAATAGGCTGGATCAAAAAAACACATCCTCTCGCCATATAATAATCAAAACACAAAGCATAGAGAATAAAGAAAGAATACTAAGAGCAGCAAAGGAAAAAGGCCAAGTTACTTATAAAGGTAAACCTATCAGACTTACACCTGACTTCTCTATGGAAACCATGAAAGCCAGAAGGTCCTGGATAGATGTACTGCAGAAACTAAGAGACCATGGATGCAAGCCCAGACTACTATACCCAGCCAAGCTTTCGTTCACTATAAATGGAGAAAACAAAATTTTCCAGGATAAAAACAAATTTAAACAATACGTAGCCACAAATCCAGCCTTACAGAAAGTAATAGAAGGAAAATCACTAATCAAGGAGTCCAACAATCACCACAGTAACTCAGACATCTAGAAACCCTTTACCAGCACATCTCAAAGAAGGGAAACACACAAAATCTACTACTAAAAAAAAAATGACCGGAGTTAACAACCACTGGTCATTAATATCACTTAATGTCAATGGACTCAACTCACCTATAAAAAGGCACAGACTAAGAGATTGGATACGAAAACAGGATCCAACATTCTGCTGTTTACAAGAAACACACCTCAACCACAAAGACAGGCACCTACTCAGAGTAAAGGGCTGGGATAAGGCTTATCAAGTAAATGGACCTAGGAAACAAGCAGGTGTGGCCATACTAATTTCTAACAAAGTTGACTTCAAACTTAAATCAATCAGAAGAGATGGAGAGGGACATTTTCTACTCATAACAGGAACAATTCATCAGGATGAAATCTCAATCCTGAATGTCTATGCCCCTAATATAAAAGCACCCACGTACGTAAAAGAAACATTGTTAAAACTCAAGGCAGCCATCAAACCGCACACATTAATAGTAGGAGACTTTAATACTCCTCTCTCACCAATGGACAGGTCAATCAGACAGAAACCTAACAGAGAAATAAGAGAATTAATGGAGGTAATGAATCAAATGGACTTAACAGACATCTATAGAATATTCCACCCAAATAGGAAAGAATATACCTTCTTCTCTGCAGCTCATGGAACCTTCTCAAAAATCGACCACATACTCGGTAACAAAGCAAACATTCACAGTTACAAAAAAATATTAATAACCACCTGTATCTTATCAGATCACCATGGATTAAAGCTAGAATTCAGCAACAGTGCTACCCCCAGAAAGCCTACAAACTCATGGAAACTGAATAGTCAACTACTGAACCATACCTGGATTAAGGAAGAAATAAAGAAAGAAATTAAAGTCTTCCTTGAAGACAATGAAAATAAAGAAACAACATACTCAAACCTATGGGACACTATGAAAGCAGTCCTGAGAGGAAAGTTCATAGCACTAACTGCCCACTTAAAGAAAACAGAGAAAGCACACATTGTAGACTTAACAGCCCACCTGAAAGCTCTAGAAAAAAAAGAAGCAGACTCACCTAGAAGGGGTAGAAGACTGGAAATAATCAAACTGAGGGCTGAAATCAACAAAATAGAGACACAGAAAACAATTGAAAGAATCAATAAATCAAAAAGCTGGTTCCTGGAGAAAATCAACAAGATTGATAAACCCCTATCCAAACTAATCAAACGGCAGAGAGAGAATTTGCAAATTAATAAGATCAGAAATGAAAAGGGAGACATAACCACAGACACAGAGGAAATTCAGAGAATCATTAGATCTTACTACAAAAGCCTGTATGCCACAAAACTGGAAAATGTAAAAGAAATGGACACTTTTTTAGATAAATACCATATACCAAAGTTAAACCAGGACCAGGTGAACAACCTAAATAGACCTGTTAGTCGTGAAGAATTAGAAGCAGTTATCAAAAACCTCCCTTCCAAAAAAAGTCCAGGACCAGATGGTTTCAATGCGGAATTCTACCAGAATTTCCAAGAAGACCTAATACCTATACTCCTTAAGGTATTTCACAATATAGAAACAGAAGAGTCATTGCCAAATTCCTTTTATGAAGCTACAGTAACTCTGATACCAAAACCACACAAGGACCCAACCAAGAAAGAAAATTACAGGCCAATCTCACTCATGAACATCGATGCAAAAATCCTCAACAAAATTCTGGCAAACCAAATCCAAGAACACATTAGAAAAATTATCCATTATGATCAAGTAGGCTTCATACCAGGGATGCAGGGCTGGTTTAACATACGCAAGTCTATCAATGTAATCCATCATATAAATAAACTGAAAGAAAAAAACCATATGATCGTTTCATTAGACGCTGAAAAAGCATTTGACAAAATTCAACATCCCTTTATGATAAAAGTCTTGGAGAGATTAGGGATACAAGGGTCATACCTAAATTTAATTAAAGCTATATACAGCAAGCCGACAGCTAATATCAAATTAAATGGAGAGAAACTTAAAGCCATCCCACTAAAATCAGGAACACGCCAAGGCTGTCCACTCTCTCCATACCTCTTCAATATAGTTCTCGAAGTTTTAGCAATAGCAATAAGACAACATAAGGGGATAAAGGGGATTCAAATTGGAAAGGAAGAAGTTAAACTTGCATTATTTGCAGATGATATGATAGTGTACATGAGCGACCCCAAAAACTCCACCAAAGAACTCCTACAGCTGATAAACGACTTTAGTAATGTGGCAGGATACAAGATCAACTCCAAAAAATCAGTCGCCCTCTTATACACAAAGGATATGGAAGCAGAGAGGGAAATAAGAGAATCATCACCTTTCACGATAGCCACAAAAAGCATAAACTATCTTGGGGTAACTCTAACCAAGGAAGTGAAAGATCTATTTGACAAGAACTTTAAGGCATTGAAGAAAGAAATTGAAGAGGATACCAGAAAATGGAAGGATCTCCCTTGCTCCTGGATTGGGAGGATCAACATAGTAAAAATGGCAATTCTACCAAGGGCAATCTATAGATTCAATGCAATCCCCATTAAAATCCCATCAAAATTCTTCACAGATCTTGAAAGGACAATAACCAACTTTATATGGAGAAACAAAAAACCCAGGATAGCCAAAACAATCTTATATAATAAAGGAACTTCTGGAGGCATTACCATCCCTGACTTCAAACTCTATTACAGAGCTACAGTAATGAAAACAGCGTGGTACTGGCATAAAAACAGAGCAGTCGACCAATGGAATCGTATAGAAGACCCGGATTTTAACCCACAAACCTATGAACAACTAATTTTCGATAAAGGAGCTAAAAGTATACAATGGAAGAAAGAAAGCATCTTCAACAAATGGTGCTGGCACAATTGGATGTCAACCTGTAGAAGAATGAAAATAGACCCATATCTATCACCATGCACAAAACTCAAGTCCAAATGGATCAAAGACCTCAATATCAATCTGAACACACTGAACCTGATAGAAGAGAAAATGGGAAGTACCCTACAACATATGGGCACAGGAGATCGCTTCCTATGTATAACCCCAGCAGCACAGACATTAAGGGCAACATTGAATAAATGGGACCTCCTGAAACTGAGAAGCTTCTGTAAAGCAAAGGACACTGTCATTAAGACAAAAAGGCAGCCTACTGACTGGGAGAAGATCTTCACCAACCCCGCTACAGACAAAGGTCTGATCTCCAAAATATATAAAGAACTCAAGAAACTAGACTTTAAAAGGATAATTAACCCAATTAAAAAATGGGGCACTGAACTGAACAGAGAATTCTCATCAGAAGAAGTTAAAATGGCCAAAAGATACTTAAGGTCATGCTCAACCTCCTTAGCGATCAGAGAAATGCAAATCAAAACAACTTTGAGATATCATTTTACACTTGTCAGAATGGCTAAAATCAAAAACACCAAGGATAGCCTTTGCTGGAGAGGTTGTGGAGAAAGGGGTACCCTCATCCATTGCTGGTGGGACTGCAAACTTGTGCAACCACTTTGGAAATCAGTGTGGCGGTTTCTCAGAAAAATTGGGATCAACCTACCCCTGGACCCAGCAATAGCACTCTTGGGAATATACCCAAGAGATGCCCTAGCATATGACAAAAGCATTTGTCCAACTATGTTCATAGCAGCATTATTTGTAATAGCCAGAACCTGGAAGCAACCTAGATGCCCTTCAATAGAAGAATGGATGAAGAAAGTGTGGAATATATATACATTAGAGTACTACTCTGCGGTAAAAAACAATGACTTCTCGAATTTTGCATGCAAATGGATGCAAATAGAAAATACGATCCTGAGTGAGGTAACCCAGACCCAAAAAGAAGATCATGGGATGTACTCACTCATAATTGGTTTCTAGCCATGGATAGGGGCCACTGAGTCTATAATTTGTGATCCTAAAGAAGCTAAACAAGAGGGTAAACCCAAGGAAAAACATATAGATATCCTCCCAGCTATGGGAAATAGACAAGATTGATGGGCAAAAAATGGGAATCTTGGGGGGTGGGGTGGGATGGGGATGAGGGGAGATGGGGAGAGAAAAGTGTGAAGGAGAGGATGAGGGGAACTGGGGGAATCGGGGTGATTGGGGGTAAAGGAAGGTTGGATGGGGGAGCAGGGAAACTCATACCTTAGTTAAGGGAGCCACCTAAGGGTTGGCAAGAGACTTGAACCTGGAATGGCTACCAGAAGCCCAGGGCAATGTCCCCAGTTAGCTCATTGGGGCACCTGAGGATAGGGAACCTGAAATGAACCTATCCTATAATCATACTGATGAATATCTTGCATATCGCCATAGAACCTTCATCTAGCGATGGATGGAGATAGAGACAGAGACCCACACTGGAGCACCGGACTGAGCTCCCAAGGTTATAATGAGGAGCAGAAGGAGAGAGAACATGAACAAGGAAGTCAGGACCATGAGGGGTGCACCCAACCACTGAGACAGGGGGGCCGATCTATTGGGAGCTCACCAAGGCCAGCTGGACTGCTACTGAAAAAAACATGGGATAAAACCGGACTCTCTTAATGTGGTGGACAATGAGAGCTGACGAGAGGCCAAGGAGAATGGCACAGGAACTTTCATCTGGCGATGGATCGAGAGAGAGACAGAGACCCAATTTGGATCAACCCTCTGAGCTCTTAAGGTCCAAATGAGGAGCAGAAGGAGGGAGAACATGAGCAAGGAAATCAGGACCACAAGGGGTGCACCCACCCACTGTGACAGTGGAACTGATCTATTGGGAGCTCTCCAAGGCCAGCTGGACTGGGACTGAATAAGCATGGGTTGAAACTGGACTCTCTGAACAAGGCCGACAATGAAGGCTGATGAGAAGCCAAGGACAATGGCACTAGGTTTCGATCCTAATACATGAACTGGCTTTGTGGGAGCGTAGCCTGTTTGGATGCTCACCTTCCTGGACCTAGATAGAAGTGGGAGGACCTTGGTCTTCATGTAGAGCAGGGAATTTGGACTGCTCTTCAGTATCGAGAGGGAGGGGGAGTGGACTAGGGGGAGGAGAAGTGGAGTGGGGATAGAGGTAGGGGAACAGGGGGAGGGGGCAATATGTGGGAGGAGGGGGAGGGAAATGGGAAACGGGGAGCAGTTGGAAATTTTAAGTAAAAAAGAATAAAAAAAAAAGAGGATTATCCACAGTTTCTTGATTCTTTTTCTCTTTGTTTTGTTTGTTTTGTTTTTGTTAATTTGGTACAAACTAGGGTCATTTGAGAACAGGGAACTTTTATCGAGAAAATTCCTCCTTCAGATTGCCATGTAGGCAATTTTGTGGAAATTTTCTTGATAATAACTCATATTTGTGGTTCCAGGTACAGCCCCTGGTTAAGATTATCCTGCATTGTATAAGAAAGCAGGTGAACATACCATGCCACACAAGCCATTAAGCAGTTTTCCTCAATGGTTTTTGTGTCAGTTCCTAATTTGAATTTCTGCCTTGTTTTCCCTCAGTGATAGAATGTGACCTGAGATTTATAAGATAAAATAAAGCCCTTTCACCCTAAATTGGTTTTGGTCTTTAAACCTACCTGCCTTGATCTTAGGCTTGAAAGTCATCTCAGAGTAAAGACAAACAAGATTTATTCCTGTTTGTGGTTAATTCTGTTTCTCAAGAATTGTGATATGCCCCATCTATAACCTTAACTACAAATGGTTGTGTACTATCTATTCTGGGAACTGGCAACCATGATCCCATTTCAAAAGGTTTATTATAATTGCCTTTTGTTAGGAGTATATACTGTTATAAATACCTGGTGATTACTACTTTGTAACAATCAATATTTTTGTTTCAGAAGGCTATTATGATCAACTTGTTATGCTAATGTTCTGCTTCATCTGTTTTCTTGTCAAATTCCTCATTTTGGAAACATCTCCGCTTGAACAGTAAAAATCCTATCTCACCCATGTCCAGTGTATATCTCTTGAATCCTGCCTTTAGGAAGAGTTAGCTCTTGTACAGATACACAAAAAAAAGCCTCTTGTTTTAATTAATTGCTTGCTTTAATTAATTTGGCCATGATTTGGGTTGGTAGTCTTTCCCCCACGTCTGTAAGATTAATAGGTATTGACATTTCATCATAGCAATAGAAACCCTAACCAAAAGAGAAATAAAAAAAATTATGGGATATTTGTATCCTGAGCACTAATTAGTTTTAATAATAAAAACCCAAGCCAGAAATAGGGGTAAATGCTGAAAGATTAGAGAAGCAAAGCAACCAGCCGCTAGTTCTTACCTCTACCAAATCCTCAGACAGAATGGGTGATCTTTTCTTTGGGAACCCTCAGACTGAATGCCATCTCTACAAAAGCTCAGACTGAATTCCAAACTCCTATCTCCTCCAGCCTAATATTCCTCTCTCCACCTGGCCATTTCACTTTCCATTTCCACCTCCCTAGTGTTGGGATTAAAGGTGTGAGCAACCATCGCTTGGCTGTTTATCTTTTAGACTGATTCAATCTTGTGTAGCCCAGGGTGGCCTTGAACTCACAGAGGTCTGATGTGGGATTCCCCTCTGTATGCTGTGAATATGTTTTATTACTGTTAGTGAATAAAGAAACTGCTTCAGGCCTATTGCAGTCCAGAATATAACATGGCAAAAATTCCAAGCAGAGATAGAGGAGAAAAGAAGGTGGAGTCAGGGAGATGCCATGTAGCTGCCAAAGGAGACAGATGCTAGAACTTTACCTGGTAAGTCACAACCTTGTGGTAAAACACAGAATAATAGAAACAGTTTAATTTAAGATATAAGAGCTAGCTAGCACTACACCTAAGTGATTAGCCAAACAGTGTTACAATTAATATAGTTTCTGTGTGATTATTTTGGGTCTAGGCAGCTGGGAACTAAGAAGCAGCCTCTGCCTACAAATTGGCAGGCTAACATGGACTGACTACATCTACATAAAACTTGAGAGAGTTTTAAAAAGGAATTCTAGGCACACACACACACACACACAAACCAGAGTTTGATTCAGTTACTTGGTAGCCACATTTTTTTCTTTAGGATGGACTTTGTTTGCTAGTGGTGAGCAGGGGTGCTGCAGTTCCTTTTAGAAAAGCCTTACTGACTCAGCATAAGAAATGGTGGTTTCCTGGTTTGAGTTGCCAGCACAAACTCTGGCTCTTTCAGGAGGTTGAGCACTTGAGTGGCATTTGTGGACAGCATGCTGCAAGTTACTTGGTGGCAACATGGATCAATTGCTTACCAGAGTGGAGGTGGTGAGCATGGCTCCCTCCCGGTGGTCCCAGAGCTGGTGATGAGTTACTTCCACCATGTTAAAAGGCTGAGAGAGGCAGAGCAGTATCTAGGGCCTCTGTGACCACACTGCTTACCATTTTAAACTGCTTTATCAGAAAAGTATTTCAGACACACAATAAGACATCTTTAGATATAAATGCCTCCAAACAAGATAGAGTATGTTTAAAAACTGTACATAGGCTTGGGAGAGAGAAGAAAAATGATATAGAGAGATATAAAAAGAAGCAATCATTTTAAAAAAGTAAAACAAAGTATTTAAAGAGACATAATACAGACAGTCATATATTAAAGAAGTAAAGAAAAATAAGTCACATAAAGATGAAAAATACAAAAAGAGTCTGGGTTAGTATATTATTGTGTTTTCTTCAATTTTTTTGACTGTGAATGAGACAATACAGAGAGACATTTCATTATGTGGGCTGCTAAGCTAAACCAACATGTATATTTTAAAGGTATCAAAAGTGACTCCTGAACTTGCCTAAAGAAGGTGGGATAGTCCTTCAAGTTTTCTGGTTCATGAAAGAAGCAGAAACATTCTGCAAGACACAGAAGAAAGCAACTGATGGACTTTGCCATTACAAGGCAGAACAGATCTTCAGATTTTCTGCTTCATGGAAAAATGTGCCTATAGGCTGAAGATGGGTGCTCTAATATTACAGAAGAACTTTGGGTGACTGTTCATGCAGTGAAATGTCTCTGTCAATTCTATAGTTTTGGAAGCTACTTACAATGTACTTCCTATTTACTTAGGTAATATATCATTCTGGAGTCTTTAATGGTATTGAAGAATATATAGTTATAATTATAGTTTTTCTTATTTATGATAAAATAGATATAAATATTTTAAGTATAATTCTTGCTTGATACCTATTTTGTTATATGTAATGTTGCTATGTTAACGTTAAAACCTTCCTTTTTATTTAAACAGAAAAGGGGAGGTGATGTGGGATTCCCCACTGTGAATATGTTTTATTACTGTTGGTTAATAAAGAAACGGCTTTGGGCCTATTGCAGTGCAGAATAGAACAAAGTGGAAATTCCAAGCAGAGATAGAGGAGAAAAGAAGGTGGAGTCAGGGAGATGCCATGTAGCTTTCAAACGAGACAGATGCTAGAACTTTACCCGGTAAGTCACAGCCTTGTGGTAAAACACAGAATAATAAAAAGGGGTTAATTTAAGATATAAGAGCTAGCAAGCACCACACCTAAGTGACTGGCCAAACAGTGTTTTAATTAATATAGTTTCTATGTGATTATTTTGGGTGTGAGTAGCTGGGAATGAACAAACAATCCCTGCCTACAGAAGTCCATCTGCCTCTATCTTCTGATTGCTGGGATTAAAGGTGTGTGTGACCACTGCCTGTTTTATATGGCTAACTAGTGTGGTTAACACTGCACTTTGATCTTCAAGCAAGATTTATTTCTTAATATATAAACAAATTTATCATCACAGACATTCTTGTGACAGATCTGACAATATTGTTTGTGGGAAGACTGTGGAAGCTTTTGGAACTTTCAGTTGGCAAAGTCATTGAGGTCTCAGAGCTTAATGGGCTCTTGTGAGAACTTGGATGACAGGAGTCATGAAAGAGACACCTTGATTTATGACATTTTCAAGGGAGTTAAAGTGTTTCAGGGAATTTTGTTTGATATTTTGTATTATATATCTGTAATGTCTTGTCAGCTAGAGCTCAAGAATCAGCCATGATTAACTAGAAACCAGCATTACTAATGTGAAAACTGTGGTTCACTCAATGTAATGGATAATCTTGGTTGTCAACTTGGCTGCCTATAGAATCAACTAAAACCCAAGATGCTAAGGATGTCTGTGAATTTTTTTTTTTAAAAATTTGATCATTTGAGATGGAACAACCCAACGGAAATCTGGGTTGAGTTTGTACTTATGAGTCAAGGGGACCTTCAAATGTCAAGTTGGCTGAAGTTATAGGAAAGCACTAAAATCATTCTGCTGGAGGGGTAATGTAACTAGAAAGGAAGACCTTTAGCTGAGAGTCCCACAGGGGGTTATTATGTAAACAATCACAGAATAGCCAGAGACTAGACAATTGTGCACTGGGTATAGTTGGGAAGGACCATTTCTTTCATTGCTGAAGTTTTTGTCTGTCATTAGATTAGGTTTTTGACTGATTGGGCATGTATAGATGAAGAAAAAACATCTTCAAAAGGGCTCAGTAAAAGGGTAACAAAAAGTGTCAAGTTGCTAGTGCCGTCTCAAACTGTTGGCTTGTTGTTCTAGAGTATCATAAAAGAGAAATGGTGTGCCCTTTGGAGTGTTTGTATTTATCAGCTTGAAGAGGTGTGGGGTTTACTTTTACAGTCTCAATCTGCAGAATGAAATGTTCCTGTGATGCCAAAATTTTCCTTGGACTGGAAGAGACATCAGACAAGAAGTTCATTTGGGTGGACAGTCAACTTCTCAGCCTTTGCTTCTCAGACCGTATGCTCTGAAGGGGTACTGGTAACACCTTGACCTTCTAGTGTGTACACATCGGCATTCTGGGTTATAGATCCAAAATTCAGTCACACACAAGAAACAAATTGAAGAAGCACAAGGGAAGGTATTTCATTTGTCTCAAGGAATGAGAATAAAGCACCTTTAGGGACCTGTCAGAGCGGTAAAGAAATATTTGGAGACTTCTCCCTTAGCCCCTGGATTTTTTTCTGAACCATGACGTTGAATTAGAACCATTATCTGCAGTCCTCTATGGATGTCAAGACTTTCTCTACCATATAGCATGAATCATGAATAATACTTGTTATTTCTGTCTCAAAGGAAATTCTTTTTGATTCTAGGGACCCACACCACTTCAAAAAGCAGTCTCATCTGGGTTTGTCCATGATAGAATGTCAAGTCAGTACAGAAGTACTTCATTGTATGACTGAATTAAAACATGAAAAAGAAATTTCTATAAATATTGAATGATACCTGTTAGTCCCATATTGAAAATAGGGGAAGGAGTCCATTGGGGAATCAAAGATCTATTTTCCTTTTAGTTTTTTTTTTTTCTGTAACATGAACGGATCTAAGGGAATCAGTGCTTTTTTCTTGTTAGCATTGGAACATATTATATAAACTAGCATTTTTTTTGGATAAAACAGTATTTGATAAGGAAAGTACTGTCGTCTGGAAGCTTATGTAATATCAAAACTCTTGTGTGGAAATCTTCAAATTAAGATTATTATCTTAATCTTCAAAATGATGGTATTTGGCAATAAATTTCTTTAGAAGGTGATTAAGCTATGAGAGTGAAGGTCTTGTGAGTGGGAATAGAGACTATGTTGATTAGTTTTTTGGTCAACCTTATACAGGCTAGGCTCGTATGAGGAGAAGGAACACAACTGAGAAAATTCCTCCATTAGATTGGGCTGCATGCAGGTAAATAGGCTATTTTTTCTGTCACTGGTTGATTCTGTATGGGCTAGCACACTAGATAGTACCACTCCTAAGCAACTGGGACAGGGTTTTATAAGAAAGGTAACTGAGGCCATTAGGTAAGCTGCCAACACTCAGAGATACTCTATATCCAGGAAACTCCTGGCCATGCGGGCCTGGGAATCAGGTAGATGACTTTCATGCTTCTTCCTGCCTTCCATTCCCTAGTTTCACCCCATCTGTACCAGACCACTTACAGGGGCTTGACTTTCCTTTCTGACCCCACGCCTGGGGACTCTTACTATCTTAATTAGAGTTCATCATTGAAGGAAGTCAGTACAGGAACTCAAACAGGGCAGGAACGTAGGAATCATTTAGGGGTGCTGTTTACTGGCTTGCTCTTCATTGCTTGCCCAACCCACTTTCTTATAGAACCCAATACTACCATCCCACAATGTGGGTACCACCCACAATGCACTAGGCATTCCACATCAATAAGTAATTAATAAAATGGACTATAGACATTCCAACAGCTCAGTTTACAGAGGCATTTTTATTTTAGTTGAGGTACACTTTTATCAGATGATTCTATCATGTATCAGTTACATTGACATAAAACTAGCCAGGAAACCACTGAACCTCATGGAAAATCCAGCTTTCTTTTTCCTGTGGACTCTTTCAGCATCCCCAGTTGATCCCCAATCTATCATGTCAGTCCCCAAATACCTAGAAACAAATTCTATCCAATTCCCCAGTACCACAACTAGCAGGATCTCAGAAGCACTACTTTCCAGGAAACTTATAGCTGTCACATGTTCCTAAGATCCAGAGAGAGTAACAGAAACCAAGGAATAGAACATTCAATGAAAAAAGACAAGACCTGATATCCACACCTAGAATCACAATCATCACATCAACACAGATGTCTAGACATCAGCATAAAAGCACAATCAGTAACAGTCAGGAAAATATGTCTCCACTAAAGCCCAGGAACCTATTATAGTAGGTAATAGGACCTGAGAAATTCGTATAATTGAGGCATAAGACAAAGACTTCAAAATACATATTATGAATAGGTTCAAGGACCTCAAGGAAGACATGAATAAACTCATTAATAAAATCTATGAAACCACAAAGAGTATAATGAAATGATTAAAACAGTTCAAGAAATTAAAGTATAAATAAATGGACACACTAAAGACAAAATAGGTAAAACTGGAAATGAAAAACTGAAGAAATAAAAAAACACATAGATAATAAGCCTCACAAATCTCAAGTACAAGAAATGGAAAAGAGAATCTCAAGCTTCAAAGAAAATATACAACAAATGGTTACCTCTTTCCAATGTTCATATATAAGACAACCCCAAATGTCTGTTCCTTCCGGAAGTCCTCTGAGTCAATAAAAGAAAAGACAGGGACTTTGTTGACAAGATTCAAAATCATTGTCCCTATTGATTACTGGCATCTAATGCAAGACATTGAATTATCTTATTCAGAAATATTTCTTTATGCATTTCTAAAAGCTATGCACTCAAGGGTAATAGCATATGCTAGTATAACAACTTCCTCCTGTGCCTTGATTATTGAACTCAAACTCTCACACAAACTTGGCTAACACTGCAACACTGAGCCACACCCGAAGTCTTCATGGCAGCTCTTTTCTTAGAAAGAGTTTCTTTTAATATACTGGAGACTCTCTTGCTCCATAAACATTTTTTTATCTTCTTCCCATTTCTTAAATTGTCCTCAGTTCCCTGAGCACATTCTATTCATAATTGGAAAAAGTACTTGGACAGCTCAATAAATAAATAAATAAGCTATCCATTGACTAATACAGAGGGATGTAAAATTTCAGTGTGATTGTATGGAGTAAAAAAGAAGGCCATCTCAAAGGATATAAATTCTAGTGCTATTTACATGTCGTTCTTGGTTATTCACCAGTGTTTTCCAGATGTTTGTAACAGAAAGAGCATGTGAAAGGAAGTATGATGAATGATGAAATTGTTTTTTCTTTATAGCTGTGATTATTTAAAATTCACAGAACTGTAGCTCCTAAACTGAGTTCATTACATATTAAGTTTTTCAAACAAATTAAATAAAAGTAATATTAATTAAGCCAGTTTATGCAAAAAAATCTTAGAGAGAGCTCTATAAATCCACGTTAAGAGACTTGTGTGACTTTCACATCAAAGACTACTACTGATCTAACAAATAAAAACTCTTCTGTTGAACATGAATGAGTAACTCCTAAGCAAAATCGATTTTAAAAAACCCACGAATTAAATAAACCATTATACCCTGAATGGTTGCTCTAATAGCATCAGCACAGATAATTGTCACTAACACAGAATCAGAATTAGTGTTCTGTTAAAGTAGGATAAACAATTCTATGAAGACTTCTGAGAACAAAATTTTGAAAATTCAGATACCATTTTTATTACACATTTTAAGTGAAATTGTTATTTAAGAATGTCAGTATCAGGTAATAAAGACTATTATAAAAAGAATATTATAGTTTATATAAATAAAGCAATATTATACATGACATATAGTTATCCACATGTTCATGTACTTAGATGAATGCATATATATAAATATATGCATAAACACATATTTTAGAAAGTTTCCTAGAATTAGAGAAGAAAATTTTGATATAACATAGGATAAATAAATCCCATATATATATATATATGGAATGACACAAATATACCTGTTCTTTCTGGTATCAAACCATTTTTAAGGCAATAGTAACTGATTAAAATGTTCTTTGTTTAGGATCAAGAAAAGATAATTGTGTACAACTGAAAGTCCAAATAATGAAGATTCAAAAAGAACCCCCCCCACATGCCATATGTCACAGTGAAAGTTTTATTGCTGTGAAGAGACACCATGACCATGGCAACTCTTATGAATGAAAACATTTAACTGAGTCTGGCTTACAGTTTAGTTCATTATCATCACGATAGGATACAGCATCATGCAGGCAAACATGGTGCTGGAGAAGAAGCTGAGAGTTCTACATTTTGATCTACAGGTAGCTGAAACAGACTATGTACCACATTGAGTGTAGCTTGAACATATATGACTTCACCCCCACAGTGACACACTTTCATCAACAAGGCCACACCTATATCAACAAGGCCTTACTTCCTAATAATGCCACTCCCTATGGCCCAAGAATTCAAACACATGAGTCTATGGGAGCGATACCTACTCAAACCACAACACTTAATACTATATACACAAAGCACTGCATATTGAAAGATTCAAGAGAAAAACACATCCACTCAAGTGATAGCCATCTTTTAGAACAAAAACCTTAAATGGCAGATAGTTTAGAAAGACTTATTTCAAGGTTTTAAGGATCACAGGACAAACTCAGAGTACTATAACTAATGAAACTACCATAATTGAAATAGAAGAACTTTACATGATACAAGCAGGCTAATGGAATTTATATTATCTAATATAGCTTTTCAGAGGACACTAGAAATAATTTTTTGAACTGAAGAGAATGATAAACACAGGAATGGTTAAACCACCATAGAAAATAATAAAGCAAAGAAGAGTAGGACAGTAACCCCCCCACATCAACACACACACACACACATACACAACCAAATAATACCAATTAACACTTTCAAATATCAATTGTGAGTATACGTTCTCAATTTTCACAATCAAAAGTCATGGTAAATAATTGACATGTCTATATCACCTTTTCCTTCATGGTTCAAGGAACGTTGCTGAAGAAAGGGCAAAAGGATTGAGCGAGTTATAATGCATGATAAAGCAGGAAGGACTGGGGCCAAATAGTGTCCACTGGATGTGACAGTACTGCTGTACTCATAAACCCACAGAAGATGTGGTTGCCTACAAAAGACAAGATGTTGACAAGATCAAGCCAGTCAACAGCTCTTCAACCTCGTCAAAGAAATATCTTTATGCAGTGGAAGACAGTTAATACAGAAAGTCATAACTGGTGAAAGTGCAGAGAATAAGTGACTGTGAAGTGATCAGCCACAAATTTGTAATTCTATATCATACCCATTCCCCAAGGTTCAGGGGCTATTCTGAAAGTGTTAGGAAAAAAGATTGTAAGACTCAGAGGTTAGGGAGGACTTTAGCAAAACAATATCTTCTGGACATGGCAGGACCAGTGCACACATGAAATAAAAGCACTATGGTTGACTGAACATGATACACAAGATTAATTCAGGCAGCATTCTAGCATGGAGTGGAAAGGGATTTATGAATAGCAACACCTAACTGAGAAGCTATGGAGAGTTTATGACTTCTGGGAAAGGGATGATTAGTTTCCTCTAAAGGTGTCATCTCACGTATGTCAACCATGTTCCAGTGGATATACCCACACCTAGAAATTTACGGACAGAATAAATTGGAGTACATGAGTTATTAAAAAAAGATTAAGACAAGATATTGGGGGCTAAGGAAGTGCTGGCAGTTCTGAGAGGAGTTGTTGGGAGGAGCTGGGGAATATGATAAAATATATTCCATGAAATACTCAAAAAATTAGTAAAAATATTTTTTGGAAAAATAAATATGAGATTTTTTGGATTGTAACTATAATTAATTTCTCTAGTTAAGAAGAAACATGTTTTTGATAACAAAGCTATTTATCTTTAAGAAATCATATAAAGTTGGGAAAAAATATAGGACAAGTTTGAGAGAGAATATGCACAAATATGATCAAAATGTATTGTTTATATGTATAAAAATCTCAAAAACTAAATAGAATTTCTTCCCTTTGAAGGTATAACAAAAAGATTAACTTAAAAAAATAGAATCCATACATTTGCTTCCTCCAGTAAACACATATCATCATCAAAGATAGATACTAGCTTAGGGTGAAATTGTAGGAAAAGGTGTTTTTAAGCAGATAGAAATAAGATACACATAGACATCACTGCTTTAATATATGACAAATTAGACTCTCCAAAATAAGTAAAAGATAAAATTAATTCATGCTGATTAAGTAAACAATTAATCAAGAGGATATTATGATCATAAATGTAGGCAGTTTCATAAAATAAATGTGACTATGTATAACATCACAAATTAACTATACCACAGTAAAAGTAAGTAACTTCAACAGATCCCCCACACAAAGATAAAGGCATTACTGGAAAAGAATACATGCAGAAACATTGGAGACGAATGATACTATAGAGCAAAGAAAATCAATAGCCATTTGCAGAATACTCAAACACTGCAGAATAAATATTCTTTTCAGGAACCTATGAATCTTTCTCTAAAATATATCATGTGTTAGGATATAAATCAAATTTTAGCAAATACAGGATAATTGAAATAATTTTATGCTCCAGTGAATACATCTAGAAATTCACAATAAGTGAAATGACATAAAATTTATAAATTCATGGCAATTCAACAATACACTATTAATTGATGATGATGATGATGACTAAGTCATTGTAGATACCAAAAAGGAATGTATTTAAATGAAATAAAAATGTAAGCACAAAATATGAAAACCTATGAGATATAATAGCAACACTCCTAAGAGTGCAGTTTATAACCATGGATATACTAACAAACCAGACAGCATTCAGGAAAAGAACTTAATTATGCTTCTTGGGGTTTTGAGAAAGAAAGAACAAGCCAAACCCTGAAGAAGTAGATGAAGAGCCTAAGGAAATGACTCAGTGGGCAAAAACACCAGCTACACAAGCCTGACAACCTGAGTTTTAGTTTTTTGGCCTACAAAAATTAAGTCAGATGAGGTGGTACACATCTGTAATAGCAACAATCCTATAGAAAGATGGGAGGCAGAGACAAAAGAATCACCTGGAATTTAACAGGCTAGGTAGGGATGGGCTGTTTAGCTTTGTTTTGTTGTTGCTATTTTTTGTCACTTCAACACAAGCTGGAGTCATATGAGAAGAGCAAACTATAGCAAAGAAAAGGCCTTTATCAGTTTGACTTGTAACCAAGTATGCAGTTGATTACTTTCTTGATTACTGATATGATCTAGGAGGCCCCAGCCCACAGTGGATGTGGGCATTCCAGAGCAGATAGTTCAAGGATATATAAGAAAGCAAACTGATAAGCCTTGGGGAGCCAGACAATAAGTAGCATTCCTCTATAGCCCCCACATCAGTTTCTGCATTCAGTTTCATGTCCTGAGTTTTTTTCCTGGATTCCCTTCATGATGGTGTGTAAAGGCTAGGCCAGATATCCATTCCAGGAAATGCCACAAAGGTTCTAACTCCAGATACCTGGATTCCAGTGAAAAACCATAAACATGGACAGAGAAGACAACATGCCTCCTCCCGAACTCAGCACCCTACTTTAAAATTCCCTAAGAGAAGCAATTCAGCTGAAGCACAATACAAAGACTCAAAATTGGCAACTATAAATATGCTTCAGGACATCAAAGAGTATATGAACAAATGTCTGAATGGAGACTGTGAGAATATAAACAATTGAGTTAAATCATGAAAACAATTAAAGATATGAACATAGAATTTAACATTGAAATAGAATTGCTAAGAAAATTAAAGGTAAGTAAATATTGAAAAATTCAGGAAACCAACAATTCAGAGGAAAGTTTCACTAACATTCAATGAATTGGAAGAGGGAATTCAAAGACTTGAAGAGAAGGTAGAAGAAATGAATCAAACACTCAAAGAAAATGTTAAATGTCTAACAATCTAGGCACAAACACCCATGAAATCTGGGACATTATGAAAAGTCAAAAATCTACAAATAATAGTTGTAGAGAAAGAAGAAGAAACCCAGGTCAAAGGTGCAGAGAATATTTTTAACAAAATTATAGAAGAAAAGTTCCTTAATCTAAAGAAAAGAATGTGTATCAATGTATAGGAAGCATACAGAATACCAAAGGCAGGATCAGAAAAGCAAATCCCCATGACACATTGTAACCTAAATATTAAATGTGTGGAAAAAAGAGAGATTATTAAAAGCTATAAGGGAAAAAGATCAAGTCACATATAAAATAGACCCATTCAAATAGCATCTGACTTTTCAGTGGAGATTTTGAAAACCAAAGGACATGGACTAATGCTCTACAAGTTCTCAAAGACCACAGATACCAGCCCAGACTATTATACCTAACAAAACAATTATCAATCTCATTATCTTCCAACCTCCAGGACATAGGCCTTTCCAGTTTGTCCACCAGACTGCATGCCTGACAAGCTCATTGGGAAGGTAAGGCCAGGTCAGTGTCTACAGGTGCTCCAAACTTAGGTCCTTTCTGGAACTCAGGGAATTGCTCAGCCATTGCCACCTGATTTCCACAAGCAGGGGATGTCCTTTCTGCAAATCAGGCTCACGACTCAGCTCTCTCAAACCCTAGGTGATGACTTGGAGAATTACTGTAGCATCCATCTCCTCTGCCTTCCGAGACTGGTTCTAAATTGTCTTTCACAAGGGTACCCCTTTGTCATGCATAATAATTAAACCTCAAAACATTAGGTCTTATGGACCTCAGACCTTGTTGTCTTGCCCCAAACTCAATTTAGACAAAAGCCACACTAGGAAGTGTATGTTTTACTTCCAAATTCTCACCAACATTAGATAAAACAACACAAGATCTGAAGTATTCCCTACTTCGAAGTCTCTTTTCTATCTTCACTCCCGTCCTTGTCTTTATTCTTGCATTTCTGCACTGTAGGTTTTATTAACTCAAACTTCTAAACCTAATTCTCCAAACTATTTCTCAAATACTAATCTGGTTGTTACAGCCTTTACCTATCAAAAGCAGAGCATATTAAATTATGTTAATAAATTTCCTGTCTGTTTAATCTGAGATGCTGACTCTGGGTGAGATTTGGACTTCTTACTCCAGACTCAATGTCCTCTAAAATTCTGTTCTGAGTCTGGATTGTCCCCTTATGTGTGATTGTGTGACTGGAAAAAAAGAAAGCAAATAGAACAAATTTTCCTTCACCCTAGAGCCTGACTAGTAACATTCTTTAGGGAATTCCTTTTCTGAAACTCTGAGAGAAACATTACTCTGTGATTCTATCATCTCTATTAGTTACTTATAGTCTCATCTTCTTGATGCCAAATCATGAAATTCCTTCCCATTATTAATTTCATTATTGTACCGATCTAGGCCATAGGTACCATTTACTCTGCTATTCATATAAAGCTTTCTAACTAAAGCTTCTTTTTAAAGAAAAAGACGCAAAGATCCCCATTTGATCTGAAAAATGGTGGCTCTCCAGGAACTAGAGCCCTGATGGACAATGGACTCATCATGTATTCACCTTGAGCAGAAAATAATCATGTACTTTGCTGCCATCTTGACTAGGGGACCTCAGCACATGCTTAACTAACCATGTAACTTAACCATCTTGTCTAATGATATCATAAGGAAGATAAATGCCATGGTCCTTAACCACCATCTTGGTTAATGTCACCACATGGCAGAAGCTAAAATTGCTGTACCCGTAAAGCTTCATGATCTACAGCATCTTCTGCAGAATCAGTACGCCCTATTTATGTCAGAGGAAGGGGGAGAAGACATCAGACCTCTAAGGTGTTATTTTAATGTTTTGTTTTAATTTTGATACAGTTTTTAGAAGATACACTTACTGATTTCCAAGAAAAACCTTAGCATTTTCTCTGCTACCTGCCTATAACACTGTCAGTCATACTAACAAAGGGAGCCAGCATTTTGGTATTCACAGATCCTAACCAAGACTAAAGGATAAAATTGATAAGTGCTAGACAGGTGGCTGCCGCTGAAGACCCACTGCAGTAAGCTCTGCTGGGTTTTAGTGCCTGTTAGTTCTAACTGTTATCTCCACACATATTTTCCTCTTACTGAGGTAATATGTTTTCCCTCCCCAATACTCTATTGTTCCACATGTGTGTGATTTTGTTTCCGCCCAATTTATTTTTATTTTATTTCATTTATTTATTAAAGATTTCTGCCTACTCCCCGCCACTGACTCCCATTTCCCTCCCACTCCCCCGATCAAGTCCCCCTCTCTCATTAGCCCTAAGAGCACTCAGGGTTCCCTGCCCTGTGGGAAATCCAAGGACCACCCACCTCCCTCCAGGTCTAGTAAGGTGAGCATCCAAACTGCCTAGGCTCCCACAAAGCCAGTACGTGCAGTAGGATCAAAAACCCATTGCCATTGTTCTTGAGTTCCCAGTAGTCCTCATTGCCCAATATGTTCAGCGAGTCCGGTTTTATCCCATGCTTTTTCAGATCCAGGCCAGCTGGCCTTGGTGAGTTCCTGATAGAACATCCCCATTGTCTCAGTGTGTGGGTGCACCCCTCGAGGTCCTGAGTTTCTTGCTCGTGCTCTCTCTCCTTCTGCTCCTGGTTTGGACCTTGAGATTTCAGTCCGGTGCTCCAATGTGGATCTCTGTCTCTGTATTCTTTCATTGCCTGATGAAGGTTAATATTCAGGAGGATGCCTATATGTTTTTCTTTGGGTTCACCTTCTTATTTAGCTTCTTTAGGATTACGAATTATAGGCTCATTGTCCTTTATTTATGGCTAGAAACCAAATATGAGTGAGTACATCCCATGTTCCTCTTTTTGGGTCTGGCTTACCTCACTCAGGATAGTGTTTTCTATTTCCGTCCATTTGCATGCAAAATTCAGGAAGTCATTGTTTTTTACTGCTGAGTAGTACTCTAATATGTATATATTCCATACTTTCTTCATCCATTCTTCCATTGAAGGGCATCTAGGTTGTTTCTAGGTTCTGGCTATTACAAACAATGCTGCTATGAACATAGTTGAGCATATACTTTTGTTGTATGATAGGGCATTTCTTGGGTATATTCCCAAGAGTGGTATTGCTGGGTCCTGGGGTAGGTTGATCCCGAATTTCCTGAGAAACCGCCACACTACTTTCCAAAGTGGTTGCACAAGTTTGTATTCCTACCAGCAATGGATGAGTGTACCCCTTTCTCCACAACCTCTCCAGCAAAGGCTATCATTCGTGTTTTTTATTTTAGCCATTCTGACAGGTGTAGGATGGTATCTTAAAGTTGTCTTGATTTGCATTTCCCTGATCGCTAAGAAAGTTGAGCATGACCTTAAATGTCTTTTGGCCCTTTGAACTTCTTCTGTTGAGAATTCTCTGTTCAGCTCAGTGCCCCATTTTTTAATTGGGTTTATTAGCCTTTTACGGTCTAGTTTCTTGTGTTCTTTATATATTTTGGAGATCAGACCTTTGTCAGTTGTGGGGTTGGTGAAGATCTTATCCCAGTCAGTAGGCTGCCTTTTTGTCTTAGTGACAGTGTCCTTTGTTTTACAGAAGCTTCTCAGTCTCAGGAGGTCCCATTTATTCAATGATGCCCTTAATGTCTTGGCTACTGGGGTTACATGTAGGAAGTGGTCTCCTGTGCCCATGTGTTGTAGAGTAGTTCCCACTTTCTCTTCTATCAGGTTCAGTGTGTTGGGACTGATATTGAGGTCTTTAATCCATTTGGACTTGAGTTTTATGCATGGTGTTAGATATGGATCTATTTTCATTCTTCTACAGATTGACATCCAGTTTTGCCAGCACAATTTGCTGAAGATGCTCTCTTTTTTCCATTGTATACTTTTAGCTCCTTTATCAAAAATCAGGTGTTCATAGGTTTGTGGATTAAAGTCAGGGTCTTCTATTCAATTCCATTGGTCGACTTCTCTGTTTTTATGCCAATACCAAGCTGTTTTCAATACTGTAGCTCTGTAATAGAGTTTGAAGTCAGGGATGGTAATGCCTCCAGACAATCCTTTATTGTATAAGATTGTTTTGGCTATCCTGGGTTTTTTGTTTTTCCATATAAAGTTGATTATTGTCTTCTCCAGATCTGTGAAGAATTTTGATGGGATTTTGATGGGGATCGCGCTGAATCTATAGATTGCTTTTGGTAGAATTGCCATTTTTACTATGTTGATCCTCCCAATCCAAGAGCAAGGGAGATCCTTCCATTTTCTGGTGTCCTCTTTGATTTCGTTCTTCAAAGACTTAAAGTTCTTGTTAAATAGATCTTTCACTTCCTTGGTCAGAGTTACCCCAAGATATTTTATGCTATTTGTGGCTATCGTGAAAGGTGATTCTTCTCTGATTTCCCTCTCTGCTTCTTTATCCTTAGTGTATAGGAAGGCAA
This sequence comes from Chionomys nivalis, assembly GCF_950005125.1. Lineage (NCBI taxonomy): Eukaryota > Metazoa > Chordata > Mammalia > Rodentia > Cricetidae > Chionomys > Chionomys nivalis. Next base: position 72,521,289 of record NC_080096.1, read on the forward strand.
CTGATTTTTTGGAGTTGATCTTGTATTCTGCCACATTCCCAAAGGTGTTTATCAGCTGTAGGAGTTCTTTGGTAGAGTTTTTGGGGTTGCTTATGTATATTGTCATATCATCTGCAAATAACGAAAGCTTAACTTCTTCCTTTCCATTACGAATCCCCTTGATCCCCTTATGTTGTCTTATTGCGATTGCTAGAACTTTCAAGCACTATATTGAAGAGGTATGGAGAGAGTGGACATCCTTGTTGTGTTCCTGATTTTAGTGGGATGGCTTTGAGTTTTTCTCCGTTTAATTTAATGTTAGCTGTCAGCTTGCTGTAAATAGCTTTTATTATATTTAGGTATCACGCTTGTATCCCTAATCTCTCCAAGACCTTCATCATAAAGGGGTGTTGAATTTTGTCGAATGCTTTTTTAGCATCTAATGAAATGATCATATGGTTTTTTTCTTTCAGTTTATTTATATGGTGGATTACATTGATAGATATGCGTATGTTGAACCAGCCCTGCATTTCTGGGATGAAGCCTACTTGATCATAATGGATAATTTTTCTAATGTGTTCTTGGATTCGGTTTGCCAGTATTTTATTGAGAATTTTTGCATCGATGTTCATGAGTGAGATAGGCCTGTAATTCTCTTTCTTGGTTGAGTCTTTGTGTGGTTTTGGTATCAGGGTAATTGTAGCTTCATAAAAGGAATTTGGCAATGACTCTTTTGTTTCTATATTGTGAAATACATTAAGAAGTATAGGTATTAGCTCTTCTTGGAAGTTCTGGTAGAATTCTGTATTGAAACCATCTGGTCCTGGGCTTTTTTTGGAAGGGAGATTTTTGATAACCATTTCTAATTCTTAGCGACTAACAGGTCTATTTAGATCGTTCACCTGGTCTTGGCTTAGCTTTGGTATATGGTACTTATCTAAAAAAATGTTCATTTCTTTTGCATTTTCCAGTTTTGTGGCATACAGGCTTTTGTAGTAAGATCTAATGATTTTCTGAATTTCCTCTGTGTCTGTGGTTATGTCCTCCTTTTCATTTCTGATCGTATTTATGTGTGTGTTCTCTCTCTGTCATTTAATTAGTTTGGATAGCGGTTTGTCGATTTTGTTGATTTTTTCCAAGAACCAACTTTTTGTTTCATTGATTCTTTGAACTGTTTTCTGTGTTTCTATTTTGTTGATTTCTGCCCTCAGTTTGATTATTTCCAGTCTTCTACTCCTCCTTGGTGCATCTGCTTCTTTTTTTTCTAGAGCTTTCAGGTGTGCTGTTAAGTCCCCAATGTATGCTTTCTCCGTTTTCTTTAAATGGGCAGTTAGTGCTATGAACTTTCTTCTTAGCACTGCTTTCATCATGTCCCATAGATTTGAGTATGTTGTCTCTTTATTTTCATTAAATTCAAGGAAGACTTTAATTTCTTTCTTAATTTCTTCCTTGACCCAGGTGTGGTTCAGTAGTTGACTGTTCAGTTTCCATGAGTTTGTCGGCTTTCTGGGGGTAGCATTGTTGTTGCCTTCTAACTTTAATCCGTGGTGATCTGATAAGACACAGGTGGACACTGATATTTTTTTGTATCTGTGGAGGTTTCCTTTGTTTCCAATTATGTGGTCAATTTTCGAGAAGGTTCCATGAGCTGCAGAGAAGAAGGTATATTCTTTCCTATTTGGGTGGAATGTTCTATAGATGTCGGTTAAGTCCATTTGCTTCATTACCACCAACAATTCTCTTAATTCTCTATTAGGTTTCTGTCTGATAGACCTGTCCATTGGTGAGAGAGATGAGTTGAAGTCTCCTACTACTAGTGTGTGTGGTTTGATGTCTGCCTTGAGTTTTAGTAATATTTCTTTTACATAAGCGGGTGCTTTTATATTAGGGGTGTAGATATTCAGGATTGAAACTTCAACCTGATGAATTGTTCCTGTTATGAGTATAAAGTGTTCATCTTGATCTCTTATGGTTGATTTTAGTTTGAAGTCAGTTTTGTTAGAAATTAGTATGGCCACACCTGCTTTTTTCTTAGGACCATTTGCTCGAAAAACCTTTTCCCAACCCTTTACTCTGAGTAGATGCCTGTCTTTGTGGTTGAGATGTGTTTCTTGCAAACAGCAGAATGTTGGATCCTATTTTCATATCCAATCTCTTAGCCTGTGCCTTTTTATAGGTGAATTGGGACCATTAATATTAAGTGATATTAATGACCAGTGGTTGTTTACTCCGGTTATTCCTATTGTTTTTGGTTGTAGAGTTTGTGTGTTTCCCTTCTTTGAGTCGTGCTGGTGAAGGGTCGCTAGATGCCTGAGTTATTGTAGGCAGTTTTGGCTATGTTGGATTCCTTGGGTTGTGATTTTCCTTCTATTACTTTCTGTAGGGCTGGATTTGTGGCTACGTATTGTTTAAATTTGTTCTTATCCTGGAATGTCTTGTTTTCTCCATTGATAGTGAATGATAGCTTGGCTGGGTATAGTAGTTTGGGTTTGCATCCATGGTCTCTTAGTTTCTGCAGTACCTCTATCCAGGACCTTCTGGCTTTCATGGTTTCCATAGAGAAGTCAGGTGTAAGTCTGATCGGTTTATCTTTATAAGTTACTTGCCCTTTTTCATTTGCAGCTCTTAATATTCTTTCTTTAATCTGTATATTTTGTGTTTTGATTATAATATGGCGAGGGGATATTTTTTTTTGATCCAGTCTGTTTGGTGTTCTGTATGCTTCTTGAGTATTCAAAGGAATATCTTTCTTTATGTTGGGAAAGTTTTCTTCCATAATTTTGTTAAAAATATTTTCTGGGCCTTTGAGCTGTGACTCTTCTCCTTCTTCTATCCCTATTATTCTTAGGTTTGGTCTTTTTATTGTGTCTCATATTTCCTGAATGTTTTGTGATGAGAATTTGTTGGTTTTGCTGTTTTCTTTGATCACTGCGTTTATTTTCTCCATGTTGTCTTCAGAATCTGAGATTCTTTCTTCTGTCTCTTGTATTCTATTGATTATGCTTGTTTCTGTAGTCTCTGCTTGTTGACCTAGATTTTCCATATCCAGCTGGTCCTCAGTTTGTGTTTTCTTCCTTGCTTTGATTTCAGTTTTCAATTCTTGAACTGTTTCCATTACCCGTTTCATCATTTTTTCTTGGTTTCCCAGGGTATCATTTATGTATTTACTCATTTCTTCAAACTTTTTGTTATACTTCTCATCCATTTCTATAAGGGCATTTTTTACATGTTGCTTAAGGGACTCTATTGCTTTCATAAAGTCAATTTTTTCCACTTCTTCTGTGTTAGGGTGTTCAAGTCCTTCTGATGTAAGATCATTGGGTTCTGGTGTTTTCATGTTGTTTTTCAGATTGTTGAGTGAATTCTTGCCTTGGCACCTGCCCATCTCCTCCTATCGATGCTATCTAATATGTCTTTTAAAATAGGAACAGGTTTCCCTGCTAGCCTAGAGCCCCGCTTACAAAGTGCCCTCGCTCTGTTTCCTGGCTCCTGCCGTGGGCCAAGATCTCTCTCACCACTCAGAAGGGTCTTCAGGACCAGGACCAGGCTCCCTGTTCACCAGGAACCTGGCCAACAAAAGGCCTACCCCTCTGCAGGCCAGCCACCAAAACAGAGAAACTCCTGCTGCCCTCTGCCCCGAGCTTCAGACCCAGCGCCCAAACAGGCTATACTGGTTGATCCTGCGGCCCGCGGAAGAGAGGGGGAGTGAACGAGGGCCCTGGGGGCAAGCTGGGATGTGCCACGGAGAGAGAGGTCACAGCAGAGGAGGAGCAGCCCCAGCAGCGGGTACCAGCCCTCGCAGGCTAACTGGGAGGGGGGGTCAAGGGGGTTGGGGAATGCTCCTGTTCCATTTCCTGTGTCCTGCCGCAGGCCTAGAACATTCTCCCCACTCAGGAGGGTCTTCAGGGACAGGACCAGGCTCTCCATTCGCCTGTGGACCTCGCCAATAAAAGGCCTCCCATTCTGCAGTCCAGGCCCCCCAAAACCTACTTGATTTAATTGTAGTGGGGAGATCTGCTCTCAGTGTGGGCTTCACTGTTTCACACCTGGACTATCCCGCATCTGCCGCGTCTGCGCGCACCGGTGTCCTTTCCGCCCAATTTAATAACATGCTTGCCTTTAAGTTTACCACTTACAGTGATTTATAAAAATAAAAATCTAACAAAAATGTTCAAAATTTATAGACATTTAGTGAGCAGTAGAGGAAGTAGTTCTTTGAGACTTTGTAGGCGTTCATGTTTGTGCATGGACTGATACTTCTCCAGAGATACAGCCACTGGGAAAGTTACCCATGTTTTTTTACTCAAATCTTCATTCCTATTCCCGTCAGTTACCCTAAACAAACTTGTTAGTTAAAAAGATAAAAATTAGTACTATTATGTGTAGGGAATAATTAAATACTTTTCTGAGATATGATTTTCAAATCATTACTTTGAGGAGGCATTATTTTAGTTTTATATATATGAAATTTGTTATTCTGAAAAAAAATTAACAAGCCAGAAAGCATTGGTAATACATTTGTATAAGATCTAATTTTATAACCCAAGAGCCATGTGAACTTAGATGATTTTTATAACTTCTCTGCTCCTTCTCCATTTTCTTCTCCAGAGAGAAGATATAGTCATCCCAACTTTGATATGCCTTAGGGCAGATTTAAAAAAAGAAATGGATGGGATTACCTGGTACAGCACCTTGTATGAAAAGAACAATAGAAGACAAATGTTTTTCTAGAAAACAAAGGAAGATTTTAAATTAGAAAGTTTAAAGTAAAACAGTTGAACACAGTGTCATCAGTAAGTAGATCTTTTTGTCACTATTTTCTGAGCAATAACGGGTAACTACTTAATAGTATTGCTTTGTATTTGGCATCATAAGTAATGTCAAGCTGACTTACACCATATATACAAGGTTGCATGTTTATTTTATGTGACCACAGTGCCATGTTATATCTAGTTTGAAAACTTGAGCATAAAGTCTATCTAGAGTTGGTAGTTGGCTTGGAATCATTTTGGATTCAGTGGGATGACTGGATTAACATAAATTGTGAAAAATGTATTTCACCGGGTGTAAAGTTCCTCCTAGGAAACCCAGGACTAATATCCTCTGGCAACAGAAATGAGTGGTTGCAGGTAAGCCCATTTCATTACTCACTGCCACCAGAAAGTCCATAATAATAAGAGGCATATGCTGTGCACAGTTTCTTGATGACACTTGGTGGTATAGTGTTCATCTACCTCCTTAACTGTTAAGTGTGGATGTGATGATTAGGTTTATCCCTACTTTCAACCTTTTGATAGCAATGAACCAGACCACAAGCAAGGATTCTGAAATAGGTGGTGGTAGAGGAGAGAAGTGAAAAAAGATACAAAGGTCTAGAAAGTTGAGATGTAATATGCCAAGGAGACAGGAATGTCAGCATATGAGCATGTACACATGGCATATTTTATAAATCAAGAGCATTTTTTAAGTAGCACTCAAAGATATGGGCCTTCATTCAACATGTACTTATACACAAAAGCTTAGTATTTATACAGGCTTAGCTATAGGACGAAGATGTGAGACTAAAAGAGAAAAAAACTTAAACTAGACTATTTGTACTGCTGGATCAAAGTTTTAAGTTGTCTTTGGAAACCACTTTTAGTTTTTAATAATTAATTGGGCATTTTGGGAATCCCATCATGACCAATCATTTTCCTGTTGCAAATGGAACGATAGATTGTAATTAGTTCACCACAAGCCATCCTCTAACATGGTGTTTATTCAAGCAGAGGTTATGTGGTCTGAGTCACATCCACAAAGTCCAAGACCCTGAAAGCTCATCTTAGAGTCCAGGCTATGCTCAAACTTACCCTTCTATTTATAAACCACACATTCCTCCTTTCACTGTTCATTATTCTACCGTTTCTCCTACCTAACATGACTTCTTCATGTGGACAAAAGTCATGTAGCTAAACTCCAGACTTAAAGGGCTTTCAAGACTATTTATGCTCAACATAGTTTCCACAGTGAAACCACTCCTGGAATTTAACTGCTAATCTGTGTCTAATCTGCAGCTGACACACATAACAAGCCTATACTCTTTCCAGTGCAATTCATCCTGTGACCTCAACAGATAGTCATGTCACCTTCATATAAACTGAGGCCATTAGGCAGAACTCCTTTCCTATCTTGGAGATAGGCTCATGATTATATGTTGACAATAAGACTTGAACATCAGTCAAGAGTCTGACCTTAAGGCAGACCTCAAGTACAAGCCAAGGGTTATTTACAGTCTTCTAGCCTGGCAGGACTTCTGGGCAAAACCACAGACATTCTCACATATTTCTGATTCTCTCCAACCAGCAGATGAGTCACATAGCTACAGCCACGATGACCTGCTCATATTTCCCTAGGACACAAGTTAATCAGGACAGTGACAGCAGAGTAGAGTCAACAGAGGGAAACATTTGTCTGTCTCCCAAAGGGAATACGAACAGAGGCATAATAAGTTAACAGAGCTTGTGGTTGAGTCAGCTCCTCCTCAATTGACAGAGAAGAAGAGCTGTCTTATATCATATAGATATGACTTTATATGTTTAACTGACTAGGATAGTCAGGCTCAACATAAATTTTTTTTCTTGTTGTTTAGCTAACCTCCATCTAAAAAGAAATTTTATCAGCTCAACTAGTTGATTTGACCATGAATATGGAAACATGGATTCAGAGGAACAGAAATAAATGTAGTTGACAAATGTGAGGCTAGTATATGTTGCCAGAGATCATCAATTTAAATTTTTATAAGAAATCCTTTCCTCCCTTTTTGCTAAGCAGCTATTATAAGGACTTTTTCAAATATTTTCCATTGTATAAGTACTTATTTCCCTAATTTGTGTCAGTATTATTTAGAATATTTAAAATTTGAACTTAGTCCTGACCAAGAAAACAATTAAGATTTAAATACCATGATTTCCAAAGAATATAGGTTATACATTTGAAGCAACTATGGCTCTCATTTAGATAATTATCAAGTGCTGTTTTATAAATATGTTTAGGAAACACAGGTTGTTTTTCAGTTGTTTAAGACATTTTCCTATTTAAAAATTGACTTAGAAACCTTGCCAAGTGAAGTAGAAAAACAAGAGAACAAAATTATGCCTCACATAAAAGAAGCAATTGCATTTTCTAACCCTTAGCAATTTAACCACTCATTTCTTTAAACAAAATGGAGTGTAGGGAGCAGGGGCTAGAAAGCTTGGTAATACTAATTATATTTCTTCACATCAACAAACCAAAGCACTGGTCATCAAATATATCTGATAATGAGCACTTTTTCACTGTGTCATGAAAGAGAAACTGATAATAGTATTGGAAATTAATAACAAATTACATATGAAGGGCTATTTCAATAATTAAGCAAGAAATTGATTCCTTGCAGATGCCTTTTCACTTAAAAATTGCTTCAGGTAAATTCCCTAATATAAATAAAGATGAACAATTTCAGAAGATTTAACAACCTTGCATATATGCACACCAATATAAGTAAGGAGACTGCACAGTCTGCACTGTGAAATAGGACATGGAGATGAACATTAAAACACTCAAATAAAGAAAGAGTAAGTCTGCATCTAACATACATATGATCAGACAGGAGGTGGGTGATAAGGAAGAGGAGAAAGAGAGGGAGAGATTGAGGAGTCTTTCCTAATTCCTGTATGAGTTTCATGCTAATATATAGAGTCCCCATGTTCAAGATTTTAGATTACACAGATTGAATCTTTGAGTATGTTTATTTGGTCTTCTGGTTAAGACCAAGTGAAGGAGCTGCAATGAACTTCTTATAGATAGAAAATTTACTTGCTGTCAACTTATTCATCACTAATATGTATCAGCCCTTCATGCAAATGGAAGCTACAGAGGTGTGCACACAGATAACAAGAAATAATAATACTTGTTCTTTTTGAGAGTCAGTGAACAGAATAGAAACAAAGAGAATTTCTGAGACGACTATAATGCTTGCTTCATCTACAGTTTGACAGCAATCTGCTTTAGTCCTAAGCTGGAAGAGAAAGAAAGAGGCATAACTCATGTAGCATAATATTGATTGTTATGGTTGAATATTATGAATTGAATGTAAATTGGTCTTTACAAAAGAATTACCTAGACTCTGCTAATCTATTTAGGTTTCAAGAAAGGTGTTAAATACTATTCTGATAGGGCCATTGTATTTTTTATTTGGGGGGATATTTGAGTTGAGCCTGGTTTCTTACATACACCAGCCATGTGTTCTGCCACTGGAGATACTCTTCTAAAGAGAACTAAAAGGCCACCACATTTAGATAAACTGAGTGAACCTTGTGTTATTGTTTTAGGTTGCTTGAAATACACACTCGGGGCTGGGTCATTTGAAGCACCAGAAATCTGTTGAAGGTAACCCACAGGTCTAAATGCCAGAAAGCCAATAACAGGGTTTGATTTTACTGGAGGCACTTTCCTTGATTTATATATGGCTGCCATCTTTAGATGAGCACTCTCTCCATTATTGTTCAATATAGTGCTTGAAGTATTAGCTAGAGTAACAAGACAAGTGAACACAAATGCAAAGGAAGAAGTCAAAGTATCATGTAGTGACTTGACTAAGACTTGTCTTCAATAGGCTTTGTGTGATATCTAGTTTTAGTTGTCAACTTGATTACATATGGAATTAATTAAAACCCAAGTGGCTGGGTTTATCTGTGAATATTTTTTTCTTAAATCATTTTAAGTGAGAAGACCTACTTTTAATCTGATATTTTGGGATGGAAAGATACATCTTTAATTCAAGCCTTTTGAGGTAAGAAGATCCACCTTTAATATGGGCTATACTTCTCTTGGCAGCCTATATAAAGGATATGGAAGAAGGAAGCTTGCTGCTGTCTTGCCTGTTTGCTATCACTCTCACTGGAAAGAACATTCCATGACTAAATCCTTCTTCTTTGAGATTCTGGCATAAACTGTAGACCAGCTGAGATATCCTGTCTTGTGGACTGAACAACTATTAGATTCTCAGATCTTCCAATGGTAGACATCCATTGTTGGACTAATTGGGTCATAACCTGTAATAAATCTCAGCATTTAGATTTAGATAAAGGAGAGTCTAATAAATTCCCTTTATATCTATCATCTATGTATCTATGTATCTATGTATATCTATCTATCTATCTATCTATCTATCTATCTATCTATCTATCTATCTATCTATCTATCTATCTTCTATCATCTATCATCTGTCTCTTCTGTAAGTTCTGTTCTTCTAAATAATGTTGACTAATACACTTGAGTATTTAAACACCTGACTCTCAGTTGCTGGTGCTGTTAGGGGAGGGTCACAGCATGCAGTCTTGCTGCTGGAAGTATGTCCCTGGGAGTGATCTTTGAGAGCTTTCCCTCTATTTCAACTTTGTTTTCTGCTTCATGTTTGTCAATGTTATCCTTCAGATTTCTGCTTTGGCCACCATGCCTAACTGCTGTCAATCCTCGCAACATGATAGATTCTTATTCCCTTGGAACTATCAGCCCAAACACATCCTTTCTACAGGTTGCCTTATATATACTATTTTATCACAGCAAAGAAAAGCAAATAACAGTTTCTTTTCAGAGGGCATGATTCTATACACAAAAGACCCCCAAATTCTTACATCTAAAACCATGTTTAACAAAGCATCAAAGTAAAAATAATCATGAAAATCAGTAGGCATCTAATATACAAACCAATAACATATCAGAAAGAAAAAGGGAAATCAGGCCTCAAAAATATCTTGGGAAAAATCTAAGGAAGCAAAAGACTTGGATAATAAAAACTTTAAGAAATTACAGAAAGAAATTAAAGATACCAGAAGATCTCCATTGTTTATCAATTAGCCAGATTAATATTGCCATCCTCTAAAAAGTATTTAAATGATTCAATGTAATCCTTATCAAAATTGCAACACAATTCTTCACAATATTTGAAAAACTAATCCTAAACTTTCTTTAGAAACACAAAAAGGATAGCCTAAACAAATTTGAACAACAAAACCAATAATAACAACAGCAAAAAAAAAAAAAAGTAACAGGAAGAGTAGAAATCTACTACAGGAAGCATCACCATCCAAGATTTCAAGTTATACTAGAAAACTCTAGAAATAAAAACAGCAGGGACTAGGATAAAAACAAACACATTTATCAGAAGAAAAGGATTGAGGATACACATATAAACCCACACAACACCTTTTTTAAATGACAAATCTGATATCTACATGTAGGGAAAATGAAGCTAAGGGTTTTTTCTCCTACTCTGCACAGAACTCAATTTTCTAAATGACTTTAGGACAAAAGCCTTGTGCTCTAGTTAGATTTTGGTTTTTGTTTTTCTATGTTTCATTTTGTCAACTCTACATAAGCTGTAGTTTCTTTAGAAGATCAGTTTTAGTTGAGAAATTACTCTAAACAAATTGACCTGTGTGGAAGCTCATAGGGCAGTCTCTTGATTAATCATTGATACCAGAGGGCTCAGTTCACAGTGGGTGGTTACACTCCTTGGCAGATTATTCTGAAGTATACAAAAAAGCAGGCTGAACAACCCACAAGAACAATCCAGAAAGCAGCATTCCATATAGCCCTTGATTCATTTTATCCTTCCAGGTTTCTGCCTTGAGTTCCTGTTCTGATTTTCTTCAATGATGAATTGTGGTGGAAAGTGTAAGCAAAATAAGCCCTTTCTTCCTCAAGTAGCTTTGTTCATGATATTTAATCACAGCAATAAAAACTAATTATGACAACTTGATACCCTGAATTTGACAGAAGGGAAAATAGGGAAGATGCAAAGAAAAAACTTTCTGAACAGTTCTTAACACCATGAAACTAAAAAGCTATGTACAGTAAATGAAATCATCATTTGAGTGAAGAAGCAGTCTATAGAATGGGAAGAAGATCATTATACCAGACAGAAGGCATGTATCTAGAGTACATTAAAACACTAAAAACATTAAGAAACAAATAACCAAATTAAGAAATAGGACTTAGAATTAAGCAAAGGGTTTACAAAAGATGAACTATAAATGACTGTGAAACATTTAAATGAATGTTCAATATTCTCAGCCATCAGAGAAATGCAAATTAGAACTAATTTAAGATTTTTAACTTACTCTAGACAGAATGGCTATGATAAAGATCAATGACAACAAATCTTGCCATGGATGCAGGGAAAAAGATATAGTTATTCACTGCTGGTTGGACTGCAATATTTTACAATTACTATGGATGTTTCTAAGAAAGCTAGAAGTAGATCTAGCACATAATATACCTGGGCATATACCTAGTGAATATTATATTTTATTACAGAGATACCTGCTCTTCCATGTTTATTGTTGCTGTATTCACAATAAGTAGGGAAAGGAAACAGCCCAGATCTCCATCAACTAATGCTTTAATGAATGTGGTACATTTACATACTAGAATATTATCTAGCCATTAAGAAACATGAAATTATGAAATTTGCATGTAAATGGATGAAACTGGAAATAATCATCTGGAGTGAGGTAACTCCAACTCAGAAAGACAACATCACATATTTTCTCTCATTTATGAATGTTAAGCTTTGATTCTTTAGATCTTGTGTTTGATTTGGAATACCAACAGAGTTTAGAAAATTAATAATATTGTATGGATGAATGGGAGATCTTTCAAGAGAGGGGTATAAAATTTAGTGACATGAATAAGGAAGAAGAAATAATGAAATAAAGAGGATTGCATAAGATAGCAATGGGAGGATATTGTAGAGGAGAGAATTCAGAGAGTGACAGCTAACACTAAAATCATTTGAAACACATACACACACTTGTTTATACAGATGTTTTCCTGAGGGACAGTGCCGCAACTAGATACTACATACTAGCAAATGAAATTTGACAGTACTGTTAATGGGTTACCTCTTTCTTAGTTGTTATCCAGTGGAATCCCATAGACATCCAAACATTGTAGACTATTGTTATTGTTCTTCTTAATCTCTACAATTTGATGGTAAGATCCTATAGCTGAATATACTACATGTTTGAGTCATAAAATATGGGACATGTACTGACCTGGAAGCTTCATCCATAGTGACTAGCTTTCATAGTTCTGGAAGGTACTAAATATGTTACCAGAGGAGAATAGTAACCACCAGTCTCACCCAGATGAGAAGAGAACTCTGTGAGCTACCATCATGACAGGCCTGGAAAGACGTGCCTAATGGAGCAACATTGGTAATGAATACTACAGGGCTTTGATTGGGTTTACGGCCAATGTCAGAAGATGAAACCCATACATGGAAAGAAATTTAGACTAGATAGATCACAGTCCTATTTTAGAACCTAGTTCTGTTAAACTGCTAACACACACAATAACATGTCTCCTCTTGACTTTTTTCTGTTATAAAATATGGGACATGTACTGACTTGGAAGCTTCATTTATGAATATACATGTAGTATATTCAGCTATAGGATCTTACCATAGGTTAGTTAGTTAATCTATCAGTTCTCATTAGAGATGATTTTTTCTTTCAGTAGATGAAGATTAAGGTAGAGATTCACAACTGACAAAAGGTGCAGAGAGTAAGAGACCATAAACTGCTTAGCTCTAAATGTGTCATATACATCACACTTGTCCTACTAAGCTCAGGGATCTTTGAGGAAGTTGGGGAAGAAATATTCTAAAACCAAAGGTGGTAGAAGACTAAAAGAAAATACTGTTTTCAGATTCAACCATGGGCTTCTAAATATAAACTCACAGCATTTGAGATAGTCTCAATACTCCTGTGCATACTCAAGCCAGACAAATCTCAGAATGGAAGAAGGAAAGTAGCCGTAAAGTATTGACCATAGCTGAGGAACTATGTACATTTGATAGCAGATGGAAAAGGAAGAATCAGTTTCTTTAAGGGTGTTAATACTTATAGACTGACCATGTTCTACAGCTGGACCCATATCCAAATTGGACTTGAGGCCCTTTTTCCTTTTTTAATAAAAGAGAGAGAAAAAGAAGTTAGTATTGTATTTTCCATTAGACTCTTATTTCAAGACGGCCCTAGCTTGTATCAAGTAGATATATAAAGTATAGCCAGCACACTTCTACAACCTTAAAAGAGAGACAGATCCACTACTGTTTTAACCTAAAAATTGAATAATGGTTAAGATTCTTCTCTCTCTCCCACTTTAGAAGCCACCAGGAAAGGACCTCACACTGTGATTCTTGCCACTCCGACAGGTATATAATGACTCTTCATCCTTGGGTTGAAACTGTGGAGTTCTTTCTTCTGTTTCTTTGTTGTTTGGGGCCTAAATACAAGACATTACAATTCTTCAGCTATCTTCTATCTAATCTTAGATGCTTGTTTAAAAAATAAAGTTGGAGATACTCAATAGTTAATCTGTGGTCATCATAGATTCCACAGGGAATCACTGACTGGTGGGAATAGGCTAATTCTATTATGAGCTGAAAACTCTCAAAAATAAAAAGGAAAAAAAATTAAAATAAATAATAATTCCCTCATTTGAGGAATATTTTCCCTGATTCCAGCCTTACTAAATAATTTGCTAATATGTTCCTGAGAGCAAATATTTTTGAGCCTTCCCATTAACTTTTTTATAAACTTGGAAACAATGCCTTGAGGCATCACTTATTCAGTTCAGGTCTGTGGAACTGAGGACATGTGGCTACAACTAACAGGTCAGACTTTATCTCTTGGAGACATTCATCTTAGGAGCATAGAAATTTATACACTGAATTCCAATGTTATTTGCTTGAGGCAATTCAAAGTTGTTATACTTAATCAACTCTGATACAGTACTTTGTTACCTTAATTAATAAGTCCTGGGAGAGAAAACCCCTTCAGAAAGTCAATTTGACCGTCAAACACTTTAGTAGAATTGGTCCCCTTAGCCTTGCTTTGTGCAGTTGTGGAGGTAGTCACTGAAGACTATTCTGAAGTCATCCTTTAATTATAGAGAGTTTGGGAAGGAACAGGCCTCACTCCCAACACTGAACATGATGATGGGAGTGGGGCAGGTGTCACTGCTGTATGGGGCTTCCACAGTGGGAGATGAAACCAATCGAAATGTTGCAAAAACTACTCCCTCCAGTGTATTGAGACTTCATAGACTACTTTGCATAAGCCTCTTTCTAGCTTTCTGACTTCTATCCAAATTTACTCCCATAGAAGTAGAAAAAGACAAGATCTCCTGAGTAAATTGGGAGCATGAGGATCATGGGAGAGGTTGTAAGGGGAGGGGGAAGAAAGGAAGGGAGCAAAGAAAAATATATAGCTCAATGAAAACAATAAAAAAACAATAAAAAGGAAACAAATTCACTCCCACATATACACACATATATAAAAATTAGGAGATATGATCAGTATATAAGAGAAAGCTTGTGGCATTTGTTTTTCTGAACTGGGTTTTACCTCAATATAATAATTTCCAATTCTGTGCATTTTCCTGAAGTCTTGTGAGGACGAGAATAATTCTGATAGTATCACCACATCTGGTGTTTTAGTTAGCGTTACTATTGCTGTGATAAAACACCATGACTATAAGCATCTTCTGGAGGAAAAGGTTTATTTTTCTTATACTCCCATATCACAGTTTATCATCTAAGAAAGCAGGGGCAGGAACTCCAGCAGGGCAGGAATCTGGAGGCAAAAGCTGATGCATGTCTGTGGAGAAATGCTGCTTACTTGCTTTCTCTATTACACTTCATTCCTGCTACCTCAATCAGTATTATTTAGGGTTCCCTAGAAGAACAGACCAGATAGAATGATCTAATAGATTCCCCTTCAAATAGATACAGACATATTAGAGTGACTTCAGGCTGTGGTCTGGGTAGTCCAACATCAACTGTCTTTTGACATGAATGCCTGAAGTCTCATAGTTGTTTCATCTTTGAGGCTGGATGCCTCGGATGGTCCTCAGTTTCTGTTGGAATCCTGAACAAGCCGGCTCTAATACCAGTGAAGGACCTTAGCCACAGGATAGAAGAAATTACCAGTGAAAGTGAGGGCAAGCAGGCAAAAAAGCAAAAGCTTCTTTTTTTCCATGTATGTTTATGTAGGCCACCATAGAAGGTGTGACCAGTACCAGTTAAGGTCACATGATCAGTTGCAGAAATGAGGATTATAATCAACGTGGATGTTTCTGTCATTTTTTTGTTAGTAATG
This sequence comes from Chionomys nivalis, assembly GCF_950005125.1. Classification (NCBI taxonomy): domain Eukaryota; kingdom Metazoa; phylum Chordata; class Mammalia; order Rodentia; family Cricetidae; genus Chionomys; species Chionomys nivalis. The sequence continues at coordinate 72,536,456 of NC_080096.1, forward strand.
TGTTTGCTCACATATATTAAGCAGATATTTGTATTTTCTTTCTTGTAAGTTTTTATCATGTAATGTGATATCAACTGAAATGATATCAATGGCTATTGTGTTTATGAGACACACCTATAATAAATTGCATAATTTATGCTTGTATATGGTAGAGTTGAGCTTTTCAGTGTACATAGGATGGTTATTTTGAGCATGATTAGGATCTTGCTCTTGTTTACATTTGGAAATTAAGCACGACACAAGGAAATATGAGTGTCAAATTAAGAAAGGGTGGATTTGTGATGGATAATCTTGACAGTCAATTTGACCACATTTGTAATCCACTAAAACCAAAGCTGTTGGGTACATTTATGGGGGACTTTTTTTTTTTTTTTACCATATCCTTTAAGGTGGGAATACCCATTCTAGATCTGACCCATATCTTCTTGTGGCAGCTCACATAAAAGGACATGGAAGAAAAAGGGAGGGTTTTTTTTTTTTTTTTTTTTTTTTTGTCTGCTTGCCCTCAGTTTTGCTGGCAAGTTCATATATCCTGATGTTGAGGCATTCTTTCACTGATATCAATGCCCACTTTTTCAAGATTTCAATGGATACTGAAGACCAACAGAGACATCCAGTCTCATGGACTGAACAATTATCAGATGCTTGTCTTTCCATTGGTAGACAGCCATTGTAGAGCAGCCAGACTGCAACCTGTAAGCCACTCTAGGAAATCCCCATTTAACATATATGAGCTCATCCTATCTATTCTGTTTCTCTAGAGAGACCTGACTAATACCCCTGGTATCAGATTACTTTACACAGCCAAGGTGACAAAGACAGCATGTACTGGCACAGAGAACAATAAACCAATGAATTAAAAACACACAGCTATAGAGGCCCTAATTTTTAGCAAAAGGTTTAAAAACACTTTGAAAGAAGGTCTTCAATACATATTGTTAAGAAAGCTCAATTCAAATACAGAAGAAGGAAACTAGAAGCATCTCCCTAATGATGCACATTTCAAAGTGGACATAAAACCTTAGCTCTGAAACAGTTTGAGGAAGCAAAGAGATAAAGCACTTCAAAATATTAGCACAGAGAAGGACTGTCTGAAAAGTATGCTAATGCCTTTGGAAATCTCTGTCTCTGTCTCTCTCTGTCTCTCTGTCTCTGTCTCTCTCTCTCTCTCTCTCTCTCTCTCTCACACACACACAATGACAAATAAGAGTATATGAATATGAAAATGCTTATACCACAAAGCAAACAATTGTTAGGGTGAAGAGATTACCTAGATAATGTCATCAAATCGTTGCTAATTATATATATCCAAGAGACAAATAGTATCTAAGACATACAAAGAACTTCAAAAATTATGCATAGAAAAAGAATTATTCAATTTGTAAATGGGCTACTTTTTTCAAAGGAAAAAACATTTGAAAAGCTTTAACAGCCTCATAATATGAAATCTCAAGGTCTAAATCAAGAGCAGGAGACAGAGCACGAGCAAGGAACTCAGGACCGCAAGGGGTACACCCACACACTGAGACAATGGGGATGTTCTATCAGGAACTCACCAAGGCCAGCTGGCCTGGGTCTGAAAAAGCATGGGATAAAACCGGACTTGCTGAACATAATGGACAATGAGGACTACTGAGAACTCAAGAACAATGGCAATGGGTTTTTGATCCTACTGCACGTACTGGCTTTGTGGGAGCCTAGGCAGTTTGGATGCTCACCTTACTAGACCTGGATGGAGGAGGGTGGTCCTTGGACTTCCTACCGGGCAGGGAACCTGGATTACTCTTAGGGATGATGAGGGAGGGGGACTTGATGGGGGAGGGGGAGGGAAATGGGAGGTGGTGGGGGGAGAAGGCAGAAATCTTTAATAAATAAATAAATAAATAAATAAATAAAATAAAATGAAACCTCTTGAATGTCATAAAAAATAATATGGGAAATATAAATTAAAGTTGGCTTTGATACACTATTTTATATCAATTCAATGTCTATCATCAAACAAATGACAAGTGATGGAAATTTCTCTCTCACACACACATACAATGAGAAATGAGAGTATATGAAAATGAAAAAGAAGAAGAGCCCTCATACACACTGTTGACATAGATGTGTATTGGTACAGTCATTGTGGAAATACATATGGAAGTTTCACACACAAAAAATATATATAAAACAAAAACAAACACAAAAATTAGCAACAGGACTTCTACATGATCCAACCTTATCACTCTTGGACACATGTCCATAGGATCCTAAATAAATATATTAGAGATGTATGTACATCCTTGTTTATTGTTCAGAATAGAAAAGAAGTAGATCAGGCCTGCATTAGATATCCATCATCAGGTAAATGTACTACACACACACAATGCAAGGTTTTTGTTCAACATAGGGTTTCTCAGTGTTAACAGTTATAACTGTCCTAGAACTCACTTTGTAGACTATGCTAGCCTCCGAACTTACAGAGATCTATCTGCCTGCCTCTGCCTTCCAAGTGCTGGGATTAAAGTCATAGACCACCATTGACTGACCACAATGCAGTTTTATTCAACCAACAAGAAAATGAAATCATATTTGCAGGAAAATGCGTGGAATTAGATATAATCATATTTAAGTGAAATGAATCAGATTCAGAAAGAAAAATATTATATGTTTTCTATCACATACAAAATCTATATTTGAGTGTGTGTGTACGTATGTGTATCATGGAACTAAAAAGGGTGTCATGAAAGGAGATGGAAAGATCATTAGCTGGAGGCAGCAGTAAAGTGAGTTACATGTGACATTAAAGCAGAAGGTAGGCCTATTAGGGAAGAAGAAAGTCACCAAAAGATGGGGTGAAAGAGTTAGAGTAGTGATAAATAAAAAAAGTTATAATGACAGGTTTGTATGAAATTATTATAATGAAACCTATTACTTATATGCTGACTTAAAAATAAAGAAAAATGGTAAAAATTAAAACCAGTTGTATTTGACATCAGAAAGAGGCAAAAAACCATTTATTTTATTCATCTTGGCATTTTTTTAAATTTTTTTTTATTTATTTATTTTTTTTAAAGATTTATTTATTATGTATACAACATTCCTTCCATGTATGCTCACATGCCAGAAGAGGGCACCAGATCTCATTATAGATGGCTGTGAGCCACCATGTGGTTGCTGGGAATTGAACTCGGGACCTTTGGAAGAGCAGGCAGTGCTCTTAACCTCTGAGCCATCTCTCCAGCCCCCGCATTTTTATTTTAAAGACAAAACTAGAGTTCCGGGTGGCGGAGGCACCAGCAGGCAGGCCTAGGCGGCGGAAGCACCGGCGCGCAGGCAGGCCCAGGCGGCGGAGGCACCAGCACGCAGGCAAGTCCGGGCGGCAGGGGCACCGGCGTGCAGGCAGGCCCGGGTGGCGGAGGCACCGGCAGTCAGGCCCGGCAGGCAGGCCTAGGCGGCAGAAGCACCGGCGCGCAGGCAGGCCCAGGTGGCAGAGGCACCGGCAGGCAGGCCTAGGCGGCGGAAGCACCAGCGCATAGACAGTTCCGGCCGGCGGAGGCACCGGCAGGCAGGCCTAGGCAGCGGAAGCACCGGCGCACAGACAGGCCCGGGCGGCGGAGGCACCAGCACGCAGGCAAGTCCGGGCGGCAGAGGCACCGGCGTGCAGGCAGGCCCGGGTGGCGGAGGCACCGACAGTCAGGCCCGGCAGGCAGGCCTAGGCGGCGGAAGCACCGGCGCGCAGGCAGGCCCAGGTGGCGGAGGCACCGGCAGGCAGGCCTAGGCGGCGGAAGCACCGGCGCACAGACAGTTCCGGGCGGCGGAGGCACCGGCAGGCAGGCCCGGGCGGCGGAGGCACTGGATACAGGATTGTGCGGGCAAGAAACAGTGAAGCCTGCACTGAGAACAGATTGCCCCGCTACAATTAAATCAAACCCAATAGATAGCATCGGTAAGAGGAGATGGGCAGACGCCAAGGCAAGAATTCACCCAACAATCTGAAAAACAACATGAAAACACCAGAACCCAATGATCTTACAACACAAGGACTTGAACACCCTATCACAGGAGAAGAGGAAAAAACTGACTTTTTGAAAGCAATAGAGTCCCTTAAACAACATGTAAAAAACGCCCTCATAGAAATGGATGAGAAGTATAACAAAAAGTTTGAAGAAATGAGTAAATACGTAAATGATACCCTGGGAAGCCAAGAAAAAACGATCAAACAGGTAATGGAAACAGTCCAAGAATTGAAAACTGAAATGGAAGCAAGGAAGAAAACACAAACTGAGGACCAGCTGGATATGGCAAATATAGGTCAACGAGCAGAGACTACAGAAACAAGCATAGTCAATAGAATACAAGAGATAGAAGAAAGAATCTCAGATTCTGAAGACAACATAGAGAAAATAAACGGACTGATCAAAGAAAACACCAAAACCAACAAATTCTCATCACAAAACATTCAGGAAATATGGGACACAATAAAAAGACCAAACCTAAGAATAATAGGGATAGAAGAAGGAGAAGAGGCACAGCTCAAAGGTCCAGAAAACATTTTTAACAAAATTATGGAAGAAAACTTCCCCAACATAAAGAAAGATATTCCTTTGAATATTCAAGAAGCATACAGAACACCAAACAGACTGGATCAAAAAAAAACGTCCCCTCGCCATATAATAATCAAAACACAAAATATACAGATTAAAGAAAGAATATTAAGAGCTGCAAAGGAAAAAGGCCAAGTAACTTATAAAGGTAAACCGATCAGACTTACACCTGACTTCTCTATGGAAACCATGAAAGCCAGAAGGTCCTGGATAGAGGTACTACAGAAACTAAGAGACCATGGATGCAAACCCAAACTACTATACCCAGCCAAGCTATCGTTCACTATCAATGGAGAAAACAAGACATTCCAGGATAAGAACAAATTTAAACAATACGTTGCCACAAATCCAGCCCTACAGAAAGTAATAGAAGGAAAATCACAACCCAAGGAATCCAACATTGCCAACACTGCCTACAATAACCCAGGCATCTAGCGACCCTTCAACAGCACAACTCAAAGAAGGGAGACACACAAACTCTTCTACCAAAAGCAGTAAGAATAACCGGAGTTAACAACCACTGGTCATTAATATCACTTAATATTAATGGTCTCAATTCACCAATAAAAAGGCACAGGCTAAGAGATTGGATACGAAAACAGGATCCAACAGTCTGCTGTTTGCAAGAAACTCATCTCAACCACAAAGACAGGCATCTACTCAGAGTAAAGGGTTGGGAAAAGGTTTTTCAAGCAAATGGTCCTAAGAAAAAAGCAGGTGTGGCCATACTAATTTCTAACAAAACTGACTTCAAACTAAAATCAATCAGAAGAGATCGACAGGGACACTTTATACTCATAACAGGAACGATTCAGCAGGATGAAGTCTCAATCCTGAATATCTATGCCCCTAATATAAAAGCACCCACTTATGTAAAAGAAATATTGCTAAAACTCAAGGCAGACATCAAATCACACACACTAGTAGTAGGAGACTTCAACACACCTCTCTCACCAATGGACAGGTCAATCAGACAGAAAACTAATAGAGAATTAAGAGAATTGTTGGAGGTAATGAATCAAATGGACTTAACAGACATCTATAGAACACTCCACCCAAATAGGAAAGAATACACCTTCTTCTCTGCAGCTCATGGAACCTTCTCGAAAATTGACCACATACTTGGAAACAAAGGAAACCTCCACAGATACAAAAAAATATCAGTGTCCACCTGTGTCTTATCAGATCACCACGGATTAAAGTTAGAAGCCACCAACAAAGCTACCCCCAGAAAGCTGACAAACTCATGGAAACTGAACAGTCAACTACTGAACCACACCTGGGTCAAGGAAGAAATTAAGAAAGAAATTAAAGTCTTCCTTGAATTTAATGAAAACAAAGAGACAACATACTCAAACCTATGGGACACGATGGAAGCAGTGCTAAGAGGAAAGTTCATAGCACTAAGTGCCCACTTAAAGAAAACGGAGAAAGCATACATTGGGGACTTAACAGCACACCTGAAAGCTCTAGAAAAAAAAGAAGCAGACGCGCCCAGGAGGAGTAGAAGACTGGAAATAATCAAACTGAGGGCAGAAATCAACAAAATAGAAACACAGAAAACAGTCCAAAGAATCAATGAAACAAAAAGTTGGTTCTTGGAGAAAATCAACAAGATTGACAAACCCCTTTCCAAACTAATTAAACGACAGAGAGAGAACACGCAAATAAATAAGATCAGAAATGAAAAGGGGGACATAACCACAGACACAGAGGAAATTCAGAGAATCATTAGATCTTACTACAAAAGCCTGTATGCCACAAATCTGGAAAATGCAAAAGAAATGGACACTTTTTTTAGATAAGTACCATATACCAAACCTAAACCAAGACCAGGTGAACGATCTAAATAAACCTGTTAGTCGCGAAGAATTAGAAACAGTTATCAAAAATCTCCCTTCCAAAAAAAGCCCAGGGCCAGATGGTTTCAATGCAGAATTCTACCAGAACTTCCAAGAAGAGCTAATACCTATACTTCTTAATGTATTTCACAATATAGAAACAGAAGAGTCATTGCAAAATTCCTTTTATGAAGCTACAGTTACCCTGATACCAAAACCACACAAAGACCCAACCAAGAAAGAGAATTACAGGCCTATCTCACTCATGAACATCGACGCAAAAATTCTCAATAAAATACTGGCAAACCGAATCCAAGAACACATTAGAAAAGTTATCCATTATGATCAAGTAGGCTTCATTCCAGAGATGCAGGGCTGGTTCAACATACGCAAATCTATCAATGTAATCAACCATATAAATAAACTGAAAGAAAAAAACCATATGATCATTTCATTAGATGCTGAAAAAGCATTCGACAAAATTCAACACTCCTTTATGATAAAGGTCTTGGAGAGATTAGGGATACAAGGGGCATACCTAAATATAATAAAAGCTATTTACAGCAAGCCGACAGCTAACATTAAATTAAATGGAGAAAAACTCAAAGCCATCCCACTAAAATCAGGAACACGACAAGGATGTCCACTCTCTCCATACCTCTTCAATATAGTGCTTGAAGTTCTAGCAATAGCAATAAGACAACATAAGGGGATCAAGGGGATCCATATTGGAAAGGAAGAAGTTAAGCTTTCATTATTTGCAGATGATATGATAGTATACATAACCGACCCCAAAAACTCTACCAAAGAACTCCTACAGCTGATAAACACCTTTGGTAATGTGGCAGGATACAAAATCAACTCCAAAAAATCAGTTGCCTTCCTATACACTAAGGATAAGGAAGCAGAGAGGGAAATCAGAGAAGCATCACCTTTCACGATAGCCACAAATAGCATAAAATACCTTGGGGTAACTCTGACCAAGGAAGTGAAAGATCTATTTGGCAAGAACTTTAAGTCTTTGAAGAAAGAAATTGAAGAGGACACCAGAAAATGGAAGGACCTCCCTTGCTCTTGGATTGGGAGGATCAATATAGTAAAAATGGCAATTCTACCAAAAGCAATCTATAGATTCAACGCAATCCCCATCAAAATCCCATCAAAATTCTTCACAGATCTGGAGAAGACAATAATCAACTTTATATGGAAAAACAAAAAACCCAGGATAGCCAAAACAATCTTATACAATAAAGGATTGTCTGGAGGCATTACCATCCCTGACTTCAAACTCTATTACAGAGCTACAGTACTGAAAACGGCTTGGTACTGGCATAAAAACAGAGAAGTCGACCAATGGAATAGAATAGAAGACCCTGACTTTAGCCCACAAACCTATGAACACCTGATTTTCGATAAAGGAGCTAAAAGTATACAATGGAAAAAAGAGAGCATCTTCAACAAATTGTGCTGGCAAAACTGGAAGTCAATCTGTAGAAGAATGAAAATAGATCCATATATATCACCATGCACAAAACTCAAGTCCAAATGGATTAAAGACCTCAATATCAGTCCAAACACACTGAATCTGATAGAAGAGAAAGTGGGAAGTACTCTACAACACATGGGCACAGGAGAACACTTCCTACGTACAACCCCAGCAGCACAAACACTAAGGACATCATTGAATAAATGGGACCTCCTGAGACTGAGAAGCTTCTGTAAAGCAAAGGACACTGTCACTAAGACAGAAAGGCAACCCACTGACTGGGAGAAGATCTTCACCAACCCCGCAACTGACAAAGGTCTGATATCCAAAATATACAAAGAACTCAAGAAATTAGACCGTAAAAGGTTAATCAATCCAATTATAAAATGGGGCACTGAGCTGAACAGAGACTTTTCAACAGAAGAAGTTCAAATGGCCAAAAGTCACTTAAGATCGTGCTCAACTTCCTTAGCAATCAGGGAAATGCAAATCAAGACAACATTAAGATACCATCTTACACCGGTCAGAATGGCTAAAATCAAAAACACCAATGATAGCCTCTGCTGGAGAGGTTGTGGAGAAAGGGGCACTCTCATCCATTGCTGGTGGGAATGCAAACTTGTGCAACCACTTTGGAAAGCAGTGTGGCGGTTTCTCAGGAAAGTCAGGTTCAACCTACCTCTTGACCCAGCAATACCACTATTGGGAATATACCCAAGAGATGCCCAAACATACAACAAAAGTATATGCTCAACTATGTTCATAGCAGCATTGTTTGTAATTGCCAGAACCTGGAAACAACCTAGATGTCCTTCAATGGAAGAATGGATGAAGAAAGTATGGAATATATACATATTAGAGTACTACTCAGCAGTAAAAAACAATGACTTCTTGAATTTTGCATACAAATGGACGGAAATTGAAAACACTATCCTGAGTGAGGTAAGCCAGACCCAAAAAGAGGAACATGGGATGTACTCACTCATATTTGGTTTCTAGCCATAAATAAAGGACATTGAGACTATAATTCGTGACTCTAGAGAAGCTAAATAAGAAGGTGAACCCAAAGAAAAACATATAAGCATCCCCCTGAATATTAACCTTCATCAGGCGATGAAAGAAGACAGAGACAGAGACCAACATTGGAGCACTGGACTGAAGTCTCACGATCCAAAGGAGGAGCAGAAGGAGAGTGAGCACGAGCAAGGAACTCAGGACGGCGAGGGGTGCACCCACACACTGAGGCAATGGGGATGATCTATCGGGAACTCACCAAGGCCAGCTGGCCGGGGACAAAAAAAGCATGGGACAAAACCGGTCTCGCTGAACATAATGGACAATGAGGACTACTGAGAACTGAAGAACAATGGCAATGGGTTCTTGATCCTATTGCATGTAATGGCTTTGTGGGAGCCCAGGTAGTTTGGATGCTCACCTTAATAGACCTGGATGGAGGTGGGTGGTCCTTGGACCTCCCACAGGGCAGAGAAACCTGCTTACTCTTTGGGCTGAGGAGGAAGGAAGACTTGATTGGGGGAGGGGGAGGGAATGGGAGGTGGTGGCGGGGAAGAGGCAGAAATCTTTAATAATTAAATTAATTAATTAATAAAAATCAGAAAGAAAAAAAAATAAAGACAAAACTAACACCTTTCCTAAAAAGAACAGAACATTTGATTTTGAACTTAGGAACTCTGTGGCCCTAGAGTAGTTATAAATAGTGTCCTGGATGTCCCCTTCACCACTTCAGTGGGTGATGAAAGCTGCTCACAGTGTTGCATAAAGATTAAATGAGACACCATAAGAAAATGGCTCTGTCGTGGAAAAGTTCTTTCCTCATAAATGTTGATTAGTTTCTACCTGCCCCACTCACTGCTTAAGTGAACTGGACCTACCATCTTAAAACGAAAAGTGATGAGTCTGGCTGTCTCCTTTAGATCCTGTCTCCCCAACTGCTGTGGTGTGAGTGTGGTCTGCTTTCTCTAAAACACAGGCTGAAATTTAATCCTTGTAAGTTAATAGTAGGAAGTTAGGAAATGGGGTCAAGTGGGACTTTTATGAACTGATCTGAGCTCCGATTTTATGAATGAGTTCATTCATACATATGCCGAATGGGTTATTGGTTAATGGTGTGTCTGAGGAGTGGGTCTTCATCAAAAGCCAGTTTGGCTGAGTCAGGTACAGTTCCCACATCTCTCATGTGATGTTCTGCACCAGCTCAGGACTCTACATCATCAGCAGAGGTGGCCATTTTCCTCAGATAAGAATTGTGAACCAAAACAATTTTTCATTACAATGTATCTCTTCTGTGGCAGTATTCTATTAGAAACAGAAAGAGGACTCTTGATATGCTCTAGTCAGTGAGGAGTAGGGCCAACTTTGTGCAGCTCTGTCCTCACTGCCTTTGTTGGTAACAGGAGCCACAGATATTAACACAGACTGTGGCTGTGGCAGGCCACTAACCTAGACATGGCCTCTGGCAGCAGCCCAGATCCCAGGTAACACCATGTCCTACGTGGAAGCACAGGTTTTTCAGGTCGGCATGGCCCCAGCAGAGGCTCAACCCTTGAACTCTAACCTGGTTCTAGATGGTAGCTCAGGTCCCGAATGTCTCTGTGCCTTTAGTGATGCTACAGTCCTTAGACATTATTATAGACACCAGCTGTGTTTGGATCATGGACCCAGGCATGGTCCTTGGCAGCATCCTTAGCCTGAATGTCACCATGGCCCCAGTTGGCAGTGGAGGTCATTTAGATCAGCATGGACACAATGGCAACATGGTTCTCAACCCCCTCATGGCCCCAGGTTGGTCCTTGGTCTTAGACATCCACCTGACCTTTGATGACAAAAGGAGCCTCGGGCATCAGTGCTGGTCCTGCCTATGGTTGGGCCATTGGACTCAGACATGGCCCTGGTCAGTCACAGCTCAGGCCCATACAACATCCCAGCCCTGGGTGGAAGCACATGGCACTCAGGTCTGTATGGTCCTGGAAGCAGCACAGCCATTGGACACCTAGAAGGCCACAGGTGGAGGCCCAGACCTTGGCCATCAGTGTGGCCTTTGGTGGCAACGCGGGTCATGGCCATCAGCATAGACTCAGGCGCAGTAAAACAAAAGACCCAGACATGGTCCTTGTTAATGGTCGCTTGTTATCATGGCCCTACTTGGCATTGCAGATTGTCCAGATCACACAGTCCTAGTGGTGGTGTAGCCTCAAAATGCCAGTATGTCCCCAGGCGACAACAGTATACCCTGGCTGTGGTAGGGTCTCAGACACAGACAAGGCCTTCGGCCACAGTTCGAGACTGGACAACAATGTGGCCCCTGGTGGCTGCATGGACCCCCATGTCTGTGTGGCTCCAGTGGCAACTTGACCATGTACCAGCATGGACCCATAGGACGGGCCTCTGCACAGCTCTTGCTGGCAACAAGGCGCATGGATGTCAACTCAGTGTTGTGATCCAGCTGCCCTCACTCCCCCTGACTGATAGCGGAACTTCCTTGTGGTCTGTAATTGACAAGGATGTTTGTGTTCTTTCTGGCTGGTGGGTCTCCACAGAAGGAGTAGAGGTATAAAAGGTTGCTGGGCAAAATAAAGGTTGCTGTTCTTCCACTTGTAAAGAAGCCTCCGTGTGTCAATTCCGGCACCCTCCACCATTCTCCAGCTATCCAGCTATCCAGCTATCCAGGCTGCACCGGCTGCAGCACTCAGAGCCCAATTAAAGCAGGGCTACGGATCCAGATATTGCCAAAGGAAGTGATGAGGGTGACTAAACACAATAGCAAATTTTCTGTCTAGAGAATATGTTAATTATGCTAAAACACTTTGTTAAAATATGCTGAAGATCAAAACAGTGTTACAGAATTATACTTAAAATGTCTAATAATACAAAAACGACATAAGAGGATAGTCCATAAAATTTTGATAATTGTGAAGTTTGTGACATACTTCATTGTCTTGCCGAACTTTCCACATTTGGTTCCTGAGTCAAATGTTAAGTGCGAAGGTAGACTCACTAAGGAATAGGACTCCAGTCACAGTTCATCCACTGTGAAAATGAGGATAAATTCAAGGTTAAGGTAAGTTCCTTGGGAGATAGAAACTTGCTAATGAGGGGCTGGAGATATGACTCACTGGTTTAAAGAACTTATAGTTCTGGCAGAGGATGCGATTCAGATCCCAGAACGCACGGGGCAGCACACAACTGTCTGTAACTCCTTTTCTGATGCCCTCTTCTAGCCTCTGTGTGTAGCAGGCGCATATGTGGTATACATACATACATACATGAAGGAAAAATATTCCTACACATAGAGTAAAAATATACAACTCTTTACAAAGTTGCTGATGAAATTTTAAATAGGATCATTAGGGAAAAGCAGGAAATTCCTAAACCATATCTCCCTGAAGATTCTAGAATTCTTTGTAAATAGCAAGTCCTTAGTTTATAGGAACATGTCTTTTTCTTAGCCATGCAAAGAAATTTTTCCTTAGTATTCATTAAAGTTCGAAAATAAGTTGGAGCCGGGCGGTGGTGGCGCACGCCTTTAATCCCAGCACTCGGGAGGCAGAGGCAGGTGGATCTCTGTGAGTTCGAGACCAGCCTGGTCTACAGAACTAGTTCCAGGACAGGCTCCAAAACCACAGAGAAACCCTGTCTCGAAAAACCAAAAAAAAAAAAAAAAAAAAAAAGTAAAAAAAAAAAAAAGAAAATAAGTTGGATTATATGATAATATATTTTCTCCTCTAGATCATGAATAAATATAAAAGGAAAGTAAAGAACAAGTTATGCACTTTGATTTTTCTTATTGACTTAGTTAAAGAGGCTTATCTTTTACAATTTACATTAACATTTGATCTGAAAATGTTTAAACATTTAAAGACTAAATGATCCTGTTTTAAAATAATTTTGTCTTGTTATTAAGTTATTTAAAATCACTTAAGTATTATTTCCCTTTAATTTCAGCCCACAGAGAATCAATGGTAGCAAGAATTTCTATCCCACCACAAACATTAAGAAATATATACAAAATATTTGAAAAAAATATTTTCAGACACAGACAACAGGCAGCTAAGGAAACTGACTCCCGAGGGAAAAGATACTTAAGAATTCTGCCCGGCCTCCTGCCTGCAGACTTTCTTCAGTCCCAGTTCATGGTAGGAAACTCCTTAATTCTTCCAGAATCCAGGAAACAGAAATGAAAGAGTTAAACAAAGCGTTGCTGCTAAATTTGCAGAGCAAAGTATGGCATGGCATATGAAGGTGCTACACAGAGAGAACAATCTCCATATACTTGAAAAGATGAGCATACTAACCTTTGTCAAAGTTTGATCCTGTTTTATGTTAGTTATAATGCCACAAGGCCACAGGACAAACCTGTAGAAAGAACTAGAAGAACTAGAAAATTTCCAGAATCAAACAGTTCTCAGAGCTAAAGCAAAGCAGACAACAGTTTGTATCACAGTCTTTGATATATGAATATGCGGACCCAGCATAGAAGTCTTACTGGTGGAAGTGACCTACCCTATGTATGTACTACCATGAAACTCTCACTAACAAAGCTTAAAACTCCTTTCAAGGGTTAAAACAGATGCCAATTTATGTGTCAGAGCACAGTGCAGCCTTCCTTAAAAGAATTCTGCAAAAGCTGATGCAATGCAGCATGATAAGTCACCATCTTTACACCCAGAGAAGACTTACTAGGGCTTGCAGAGAAAGAGTACAGCTTTATCAAAAATCAGCCAAGAGAAGCAGACCCAGAAATGATAAAGCTGATAAAACTGGAGACAATATTCGTAAACTGACTTTGGATATTTAAAAAAACATGCCAAGGACTCTAAGATACATAAGTACACACACACACACATCTAAAATATATACCAGATATTTAAAACACACACATTTAAATGAATACCAACTATGTGAAGTCTTTTAAAAATTTGTTTGTGCACCTGATAGATGTATATGATTGTTTGTGTGTGTGCTCTGGTGTGTTAGCTTGTGTGTGCATGACTATTTAGAGGACAGAAGTCAATATTCATGTTGCCTCCTTTTTTAACTGCGCCTTTACTTTTTGAAATAGGGGTTTTCGCTGAAACTAGATCTTACTGTTTATTTGTTTAAGCCACTGAACCCCAGGGATCCTCCTGTCTCAGCTTCCTATAGGGACTATAAGCATGTGTCATCGCACAAGGTGTTTTACTTGTGTGCTGGCGATTCGAACATTAAGAGCTTTTCCATTGACCCAACTCCTTAGCTCTCAAGTCTTCATTATTATGATTCTAATAAAACATATGAAAACATCCATAACTTTGTAAATTAGACACCATTGCTGCATTCATGTCCTATAAAAATATCCTTTCAGTTTCTTACCTAATGCCTTAAAAGGAAACCCAGTAAAGAGTCAGACAGTCAGTAGTATGCTTTCTACAGGAGTCTCTGTTCCTATGACTCTCTTTTGCCTTAGTAAAGTGAAGGGGCCATGACAAAAGATAACAAATTGGGCACAGAGGGATCTGCTCCAGAGCTCTCCATTCTACAGGCAATTAGCCATCTTGTCTATTGAACTTGAAGTTTAAGTTATTTAAAATAAAATGGGATTGACTAAAACTAGCACTTCAATATTTAAAGTAAATTATGTCTTGTGTGGACAGCATAGATATATATTATCCACCAACACTCAGAGTTCTGCTGAACACCTCTGCCCTAGAGTCTGCAGAAAGAGTGCAGTGCAGATTTCAACAGTTTAAACTTTCTGAATGAAACCCAGAGCTCTGCAGTGTGACTCATATTTATATTGAACACAGACAATGTAGACTAAGAGAACAAGGTCCTTCCTCTAGGATTCTGGATTTAATCCTGATGAATTTTTGTCTTTTTATTATTTCCACTTCTGTTTCTTCTGTTTTCCTTCATCAGCTGTACCTCACTTTACAATGGAACTATGTAAACCAGCACATCTGTTTATAGAAATCTTCAAACAGTAAAAAGACTCATTACCTTGAACACACTCAATCAGTGCCATTGAAAAGCACATTAAAATTCTCTAGTTTCCTGTTAAATTACTGAATGGTAACTTAAAAAATATGGAGTTTTGTTTTTGTTTTAATGAATATGATAGACACCATTATTTTTCTTCTTGAAGTCTTAACTCCTTTACTTTCTTGTGTGTGACTTTTAGTAAATAGAATGATATCTGTGCTTAATATAAATCTGAATGGTTGTGTGATCAAGATGTGAGATCCACGGCCAGGATTCCTAAATTCAAATCAAAGCACTACTAATCCCTATGCTATGGAACTTCAGCAGGTCACTCAACTTCTTTGTGTGCTAGTTTCCTCACCTATAGATGATGAAAATAATTGTGCTATTATGTTTAGTTCCTTATTAAGAGTTTTGAAATAGATCGTTGTTAGAAAAGGGTATTAACGACATGAGTATATTATGTGTCAGCTGCTATTTTTTTATTTTATAAGAATTAAGGTAAAATGTTATGGTTTCAGTATCTATATATCTATCTATCACATATCTAATATAGCAGACACTTGGAACTATTTTTAAATGGAACATCTTTAGGATATATGTATATCAATATCTGAGGAACAACACTGCCATGGAATAACCTCATAGATGAAGTAGGTAGTGACATGGGTCATACCAATGTTGAAGCCTGAAGAATTATGGGCAACAGTCATCTTTTCTTGTGTGTAACATGAAAGCCACCCTCTTCCTCCATGTAATTTGTTATTTTTTTATATGACTGAAAATATTTTATAGAATTTTTCTAAACCTGGACCTGTATGTTTATATATTGGTACTTATATCATTTATGAACAGAAACTAGATTAGATAGAAATAAATTTCAGCAGACTTACCTTTGATGATCACTTCTCCATGGTCCTAATATTACTAGATGGTATAGAAAAGAAAATCTTGAATCACAAGATTGTGTATATTTTTTTCCAATGACTTCTATTGCAGAAGATTCTGTAGTCTCAGTATTTGGCTAAGGTGTGCTTAAATGTTAAGTTGTTCCTATATTCCTGATGTAAGGTTTGGGTTGACTAGGCAGCTTTACTGAATATAAATAGAGTCTCACAAATGTCTTGGCCTTTTATTGGGAAATATGGGAACTCAGCTCTATTCCAACTTAGTTTATGTTCCATCAAATGTCCTCAGAATTTTTTAATGTGAAGATTGAATAGAGAGGTATAGGAAGCTTAACCATTCATGTTTTCATTGGCTAAATTCAGCCACTTAGCTAATCCCAGAATTGGGGCCCAAAATATATCAGGAAAATATCATGAGATAGGGATACTATTAATAAGAAATGTTGATACCACTTGTCTAACACACTTTCATAAATTGGTGACAACTATATTCTTAAATATATACTCTAGTAATTAAAAACAGGGTCCAAAGAAATATGTGTAACCAAAATTGATAGCAACATTTGTTGTGGAGTATTAGTTTAAAATGTCCTACTTTTATTTATGCTTTGAACTACTTAATGATGAAAAGATGTATTGCATTCTTTTTTTATTGTTTATTTATTTATTAAAGATTTCTGCCTTCTCCCCGCCACCACCTCCCATTTCCCTCCCCCTCCCCCATCAAGTCCCCCTCCCTCATCATCCCTAAGAGTAATCCGGGTTCCCTGCCCTGTGGGAAGTCCAAGGACCACCCACCTCCCTCCAGGTCTAGTAAGGTGAGCATCCAAACTGCCTAGGCTCCCACAAAGCCAGTACGTGCAGTAGGATCAAAAACCCATTGCCATTGTTCTTGAGTTCTCAGTAGTCCTCATTGTCCATTATGTTCAGCAAGTCTGGTTTTATCCCATGCTTTTTCAGACCCAGGCCAGCTGGCCTTGGTGAGTTCCTGATAGAACATTCGGGATCCACCTACCCCTGGACCCAGCAATACCACTCTTGGGAATATACCCAAGAAATGCCCTATCATACAACAAAAGTATATGCTCAACTATGTTCATAGCAGCATTGTTTGTAATAGCCAGAACCTGGAAACAACCTAGATGCCCTTCAATGGAAGAATGGATGAAGAAAGTATGGAATATATACATATTAGAGTACTACTCAGCAGTAAAAAACAATGACTTCCTGAATTTTGTAAGCAAATGGACGGAAATAGAAAACACTATCCTGAGTGAGGTAAGCCAGACCCAAAAAGAGGAACATGGGATGTACTCACTCATATTTGGTTTCTAGCCATGAATAGGGGACGTTGAGCCTATTATGCGTGGTCCTAGAGAAGCTAATCAAGAAGGTGAACCCAAAGAAAAACATTTAGGCGATTAAAGGAGACAGAGACAAAGACCCACATTGGAGCACTGGACTGAAATCTCAAGGTCCAAATCATGAGCAGGAGACAGAGCACAAGCAAGGAACTCAGGACCGGGAGGGGTGCACCCACACACTGAGACAATGGGTATTGCATTCTTTTATGTTACATTTGTTTTACTTTGTAAGGATGTGTTACTTTGCCTGCTTAAAGCACCTGATTGGTCTAATAAAGAGCTAAGTGACCAAAAGCTTGGCAGGAAAAAGGATAGGTGTGTCTGGCATGCAGAGACAATAAATAGGAAGAGAAATATAGGCTTGAGAAGAAGAGAGGAGGAAGAGTGAGAAAAAAAGGAGAGGAGTATGCCAGGGGCCAGCTACACATCCACACAGCCAGCCAAGAAGTAAGAGAGAAATGGAGATTTATAGAATAAAGAAAGGTAAAAATCCCAGAGGCAAAATGTTACAGGAGGAGCGGGCCAGCTTTTTGTCCTGGCCACCTGGCTACCTTAACCCCCTAAATAATCACACTGAAATTGTATTAATTAAATCACTGCCTGGCCCATTAGCTCTAGCTTCTTATTGGCTAACTCTTGCATTTTGATTAACCCATTTCTATTAAATCTGTGTATCACCATGTGACTGTGGCTTACCGGCAAGATTCTAACCTATGTCCGTCTCAGGCAGGAGATTCATGGCATCTGCCTGTCTGTCCTCCTTCCCAGCATTCAGTTCTGTCTACTCTGCCTACCTAATTTCTGTCCTATCAAAAGGCCAAGGCAGTTTCTTTATTCAACCAATGAAAGCAACATATAGACAGAAGGACCTCCTACTCCAGCAAAATGTAGTTAAAGAGACATGGGACAATTTAACTTAGAAAAGCTGACTGGAAACAAGTCAATTTAAGGCCAGGCATTCATCAGTAAGAATAAATCTCCATGTACTAATTTGGGAGCTGGATGGTGGGCCCAATAGAAAACAAACAAACAAACAAACAAACAAAAAACTACTAAAAGCATTATAGACAATAGCCAAATTATTCACCAGTAGGTGAAGAACAAGCAATTTTTTTTGGATAGCATATTCGTTTAGTAAAACAACAGCATTAGATTCCTAAGAACTGCAACCTTCCCGGTCATGGGCTTTTGTCTGAATTTATAGTACCAAACACAACTTCCTTCCTGTGGATCAGGCCTCAAATCTATTCAGAGATCAGGTTGGTTACCCTCTCTTTTGTTTCTTAAGTATTACCAAATTGTAACCAGAGAATACCATGGTCTTAGGAAGATATAAATATTCTGGCACAGGTTACAATATGGACAACACTGGTAAAAAGAAAGAAGCTGAAAACAAAAAGAAGAAATATTGTGTGACTTCCATTGTGTGAGACAAAATAATAGACAGAGACCTCCAAATGTAGTTTAGTTTGGGGTGGGAGGAAGGGAGCGTCTAGTCCACGGCTACAGAGGTTGTGTCGGATGATGAAACATTCTGAACACCCATTTGGAATATACAGAACACCATTAAATTTTAGCTATAAAGGTGGGAAACATATAAAAACTAAGCTATGTAAATAAAATTTAGATGGGGTACTTGTGACCCTTCAATTCTGCCAGTGATTAGTGCTTAAAAGTGCACTCATGAGTTCCCGAGAAGAGGAGAGGTCTAGCTAAGAAGTATGAACAATATTTTATGCCATAAGTGTTTGAGGGAATAATAATTTAAACAATACCTTTTTTTGAGATTCCGTTGGTTCTTCATACTTTTCTGCAGTATTGATGGTGATAAAACTGATAAAATAAAAATTGATGCTTGAATTTTATAATTTTTATATGTATGGGTGTCTGGTCTGAACATATGCCTGTCTGTACATAATATGTGTGCCTGGTGGTTAGGATTGCCAGAAGAGTGCAGAGGATCCCCTGGAACAGTAATCTGCCATGTTGGGAATTGAACCCAAGTCCTTTGGAAGAGCAGTAAGTGCCATTATCCACTGAGTAATCTCTCCTTCCTTTTCAAAGCTTCTTTAAATTGCCCTCAATATTTCCAGGTCCTCAGTCATAAAAGAAAGCAAAGAAATAATTTGTGAAAATTAAAAAAATTGATCTGAATTCTGCTTTCAGCTCTATATTTTCTTGAAGTCCATATACTCTTCTGCCCGTGGTGCTAACAGGTGTAGCTATTTTTCCAGCTATTTCCTGTACCATACATAAGTGTATTGTCTCTATATGCCATCAGCAATCATCTCTATGAGAAAAAAGTTTCCATGATATCTGGGCATGTATTTGTACACATATACATATGCACAAGTACATACAAATACACATGCACATACATGCACATGCACACACATGTATACACACAGGCATACACACATATGAATATAACATACACACATTCATGCGCCATTAGGCTCACACATGCACACATACACGTGCAAACAGATAAAAATTTATGTAAGCATATAAATGTATGCACATGTACTCATTGCATGTGGTAGTTCCACTGCACAATAACTGCTCTGTAATAGCATAGGCAAACCACAGAGAAGACAAGTGTGCTCCACAGTAGTATTTAGAAGTTCCTTTGTAGTATTTAGAAGTGCTAACACTGAAGGCTGGCATGAGTTTTCACTGCTGAGCCTGATTTATGACTACGAGAATTGACCCTCTATGGTAGTGTCATTAATGATAACTGGTGGCAAGGAATCAATGCCATTTGTTTTATGTCTAGAGAGCAGTCTTTCTGAGTTCAAAAGAAGGGTGACAACATTTCTGGAGCATGCCTGGGTATATTCTCTGGAGCTGATCTGTTGTTTCCTAGTTAATTTGGAGTGATGGTTTTTCTAAAATAATGTTTACACATGTCCTGATTTATGAGTTCTTGGTTCTTAGAAAACAGAAGATATTTTTGTTATTTTTATGTCATTGGCTAGTAGTTTTGCTCTTTGAAAACCAGCAGTTTGTTTTTACTTTATCTTGTTCTATTACAGTTATTTGAAGTTATTGTTTATCTCGTGATAGAGGTCTTCTGAACAGCTGCTCTCCCACTCTAATTTGTTCTTCCTTTCTGCTCCAAATCAACCAATCAAATCACAACAAAAACTGAAACAAAACCATAAACCAGACTGAAACAAAAACCTGAAGCAAATGAAACTTTCAGTCTGTTCCCAGCATCTTAACTAACAATCCCTGGCCTAGACTAAACTTTATCAACTGATTTGTCTTTATTTATAATTTTACGTTTTTGCTCAATCATTCTTTAAAGGAAAGGATGCTTAAAAGCCTTCTGTAGTACAGTTTTCCTACTTCTCAACTCTGATATTTTAATTATCCACATTTAATTAAGTTAATTAAACTTTTTCCAGAATTTCTTTCTCTCAATTTTAAAAGCCATTCTTCCTGATTGAAGGATTAACTACTAACTAGTTAATATACATTTGTTATTTCAATACTATTGTAATACTTAAAAATCAAAAATTCTGACATACTTCCTTGCCTAGAATCCTGTTTGTATTCATATATATCGAGAATATAATAAGATACACAATTAGATTATCATGGAGGAAGAAGATCCCACAACACAAGGGTGACAGTCCTTTACAATAAACACAGGCACCAAGGCCAGTAGGCACAGGGCAATGGAGCATGTCTGAGAGCTAGATTTTCCTGTGGCTGCTGTCAAAGGAGAGAGGTATACAGGAAAGCAGGACATTTTCAAGTGGAAGAATGACCTCAGTGTGTTGGGGCTGTCCAGGTGCTCGCTAAGGGCCTAGTCCCTGGCCTGTAGTGCCACATTATGAGGACATAAGTTTGTGTGAGAGAACTTTAATAAAGAAGATGGCTGGGGATTGTTCTGGATTGGTAAATTTGCATATGAAAGACATCAGGAAAGCCGCCTCTCAAAGACTTACACAGTAATGCCAATACATCATGAATATAGAAATTAAGAAATTATCTAGGACCCTGGGCAGTGGAGGAGAGGGTTCCTGAACTGGCCTTGTCCCCTAGTCAGACTAATGACTATCTTGACTATCACCATAGAATCTTCTTCCGGAGACGGATGGAGATAGGGACAGAGACCCATATCAGAGCACTGGACTGAGCTCCAAAGGTTCAGTTGAAGAGCAGAAGGAGGGAGAAAATGAGTGTGGAAGTCAGGACCACTAGGGGTTGGTCCACCCACTGAGACAGTGTGCCTGAGCTAATGGGAGCTCAGCAAATTCACCTGGACTGGGACTGAAGGAGCATGGGATCAAACTGAAACCTCTAAATGTGGCTGACAATTGGGGCAGACTGAGAAGCTAATGAAAACGGCACTGAGATTTGTCTCTACTGTATATACTGACTTTTTGGGATCCTAATCTGTTTGGATGCACACTTTCCTAAGCTTGGATGTAGGGGGGAGGGTCTTGGACTTTCCACAGGGCAGTGTACCTTGCCCTCTCTCAGGACTGGAGGGGGAGGGTGTGCGGGGGGAGCGGAATGAAAGTGAGAGGAGGGGAGGAAGTGGAAATTTTGATTGGTATTATTTATAAAGTAATAAAAAAGAAATTATAAACATACCTTATATTTTGACAGTTTATAATGCAGCTCAAAACTTGCTGAAGTTCACAATCTCTCTTTCTCTCTCTCTCTCTCTCTCTCTCTCTCTCTCTCTCTCTCCCCTGTTTTTCCATTTTTTCCCCTTTGTGGCAAAGTAGTTCTATGAACTGCAGGCCTGGATCTTGCGCTGTAGACCAGACCATTCTCAATTCACAATCTTCCATCTTCGCTTCTCCAGAATTTTGATTAGTATGCGAATCAAATGTCTAGAAATGGTCATTCCTTTCCTAAAACAAGTCAACCTCAGTTTCCTGCAGTAAACCACACTAGAATGGTCCATGCTTTACTTGTTCAGAGATGCACAGTTTTCCAGAAGTTTGAAGAGTTGACCTCATCTGTAAAAGCATGAGCACTTAGATAAGACTATTGGAATTTGCTAGAGGAGTGCGTATTAAGGCAAATGTGTTTATGATGACTTGACTTCCAGAAACAAGGAGGCAAGATTGGTTATCTACAAAAGTATGTTTACTCATGCAAGTATACTATGCAACGTCTGGGTCAGCTGAAAAAAATAGAAGGTAACCACCAGCAGGAAAAAGTATGGTATTTCAGAGGAAAAAAAAAATCAATGTATTTAGATTTTTAACAAATATGAAAATTAGAATGCAAGATAAAAAAGGATAAGAAAAATCACGATGAGACCAGATTTGTAGGACTGAAAATTTATAGATCAGTCTTTTGTAATTACCAGAGGCAAGCTATCTAGGTAAGATGGGAACTGAAGCTTCTACCAACCTGCACAATGGTTTCTTTAAGTAGAGTGAAAACTCACCTAGCTATATTTCTTCTAGCACCTCTGATGGTCAAACAGTTTGAACACAAACAGAATGCCTTATGCTATTCAATCACCACAAGTCTGCAGAGCCTGCAGAGTAGATGTTACTACTGTCATTTTATGACTAGGGCTCTGGGAGACTATGGTTGCTAAACCGCAAAGCAGGAAGGTTAGAATTTCAATTCAGGTTAGCCTTTGACTTTTCTCTCTTCCCTTCCCTTCCTCTCCCACCTCCCCTTCATCCTCCTCCCCTCCCCCATTCCCTTCCCTCTCTTCCCCTCTTCTCCCCTTCACTTTGTTCACCTATAGTCCAAGCTGGCTGCAAACTTGTAATCCTCCTGGCCCCTAGTGCTAGGATTATAGTTGACCATACCAAACTTGGACTCTCAAAGACCTTTCATACGCCACAGCACTCAGCTCTTCCATGTTCCTTTCTTTCCTAGGACACTGGTGTATGGGAAAACTTTAACACTGGCAGTTCATGGAATGCTACTGCCATGATGTTGCTTATCTACCAATTCATTAAAACATTCTCCATTTAGTCAAAATGGTTCCTTTTTCCTACTGAAATATAGACAAAGTATTCTGTGATTAGTTTCTCACGCTTTTTTTTCTTTTTGTCATTAAAACCACATAATGAGGACTTTGACCCATTAATTTTTTGTGGTCTATGTGGAGTTCCTGATGCACCATGTAATGTCTTTTTAATAATGGCAATGAACATTCCACATAAGATATTTTAATCACTGTCATGAGCACAAACTACAAAATAATCAGTAATCTGAGGAGCTCAGAATGCACTTGGATTATTTGGGTGAATATGAACTGATGTACTCATACACATGACCCATGGAGATAGTCAGGCAGAGTCCAGTCATTTCAGCATCCTTTTGTCCAGTGTGGTTTCTTGCAAGATTAATCCAGATGCAGACTTCAAAAACTACAGGAAGAAGTTCTGCCCTGCCCTGCCCTGCTCTGTCCTGCCCATAGGACTTTGCTCCTCTGTTCTTTCTTCTCATTGATCCCTGTTCAGAATCCCCATCAAGTTCTTCCATTCAGTTTTAGAGTGCTTTGTAAAGAAAGCATTATAAGGCTGGATTACAATGGCACTGAGATTTCCAACTCTCTAAATAGGACATTAGTTCATAGCTTGAATATTTCCATATCTGATCAACATGCTGTTCTCAATACATTAAGCAAAGCAAGCAAAATTAGCCTGCTTTATGTCAGGTGCTTAGCACAAATCCCTTAATACTGTGCTTGAGTGCAGGAGCCATTAATAAATGAATAATGCCCTAAGACAGGCTTGATTAATTAAGTCATATGTGCATCCTTCTAATTAAAAATAGAACATTAGGCAGATGAGTGGAATTTTTGAGTACAAGATTCAAAGCTTCTTTTGAATGCCTTGTCGTACTCCTAAAGATGAAAGGGACACTGCTGGTTATTGTAGCTGCCAACAACCAGCTACAGCATGGCACAAAGCACCCAGAGCTCTGTGTCTTATTAAAAACAATTTGGTATTCATCTGCCAATTTGTAACTCAGTTCCCAATCAGGGGTCTGTCTGATTAAGTCAGGCAATTCAAATTTGAGGGGGCAGCTGGTGCTGTTATGCAAATAAACAGATGAGGAAGAAATAGGACGATGTATCAACAAGCAGATGGGAAAAGCCAAGGCCTTCAAAGAGCTCTTGAATTTCTTTTCCTTTCTGAATCCCATCATAGTAGTTCCACAGATTTTTATTCCAAAGAATTAGATACTCTACCACTTAGTTTAATAATCATCACTGACAAATTTCTAACAGTGAGTCCATTAGCATGGAAGATTTACAGAAAGAAAACTTTGATCAAGAATCTCAACATTAAAGGGCCATGGACTATAGCAATTTTTTGAGAATTAATCAATTAGGTAATATCTGTCACTTTTATTTCTGACCAAGCTATTCCCAACAAAGTTGCGAAATTCCCCTCCTATTTCTCTGTGGTGTGTGTGTGGGGGTATGTGTGTGTGTATGAGTGCGTGTGTGTATGTGTGCAGGCCAGACAAGCACCACAAGTCTCATTTCTTAAGCATTGTCCATCATTTGTGTGTGTGTGTTTGTGTGTGTGTGTGACAGCGTCTATCACTGTCCTGGAGTTCACTGTATAGACAAGGATGACAGCTGGCCAATGAACCCCAGGGAAGCACCCGTGTTCTATCTAGCACTGGAACTGCAAACTTGAGCCACTATGATTGGCTAGTTTACATGGGTTCGGGAGATGAAACTCAGGTGTCATGCTTTTGTAGCAAACAGTTTACTGAAAGAGTCAGCTCCCCAATTCAAAATGTAGCATTTCTAACGGAGTTGGTAAAGTGTCCCAATCTATCAGTTAGGACAGGAAGCAAAGTATAAAAAGGACACTGGAGACTGAATGTACCTTTTCCCACAACCATCACTAGCACGTTTCCTTAATAGGTTACTGGCAAGCAGGTCTTACTAGTCCTTGGTCTTTGCTTTTGCTAATGGCTCTGGAATTGCTCTGCTGTCCTCTCCTGAACTGGACCAATTGCAATGTTTACAGAGTTTCTATTTACCACAATGCTTCTTGAATTTCAGTCATGGCTAAAGCCCCATTATAAATGCCTTCATTAGTCATAACCTTTCCTTGGCCAAACCCTTCCTTTATCTTGTTTACTACACATGGATAGCATGTAAAAGGCCAAGCTATGTAGATTGTCTAGGTGATAGGATGAGAATATTTGAGATATTATTTTTTAAAAATATGGTCCATCCGATAGGGGAAATACTAGGAGAACCCACCCTTGACTTTTGAAGGATTATGGAACTCAAGATCATGTTACCTGATAGCAATCTATAAATCATAACACATTTAAAACTATTACTTCATACTGGATTATTTTTGACCCATTTCTGCAAGAATGGGTTTATTTTTAGTTTGTTAACATATGAGGTAGTTTTCATAGTTATGAAAATTTCAGTTATGAATAGCGTGATAGTGACTTCTTTGTACTAGCTACCATGCAGTGTCTGATTATATAAGGCAAGAGATGGTACTTCCTGATTACGAGCTAATAAAAAATTCACACCAAGCATGGCAATCTCTGAAAGGGTTGGATCACTGCAATGTGCATCTATTTTCTCTTAGTAACAAAAAATGTCAAAGTCCAGGAAAAAAAAAAACCCATTCCCAGAAGTGGAAATGCTCAACCACTTAAAAATCCAAAAAGTCCCAAAAGATATTTGTACCTACACAACTCCTGGTGTCCCACTGAGATCTTTTTAAATTATTTGTAATTTTGGAGATTACCATACAAAGTAATGAGTTTCATCATGGTGTCTTGATATACATCCATCAGTGTATGCTGTTCTCATATGGTGTCCTCTCCCACTCGCCTCCCCTGGTTCCTCCCTACTCTTCCCTTTGATGCATTCTTTCCCCAGTTAGTGCCCTTTCCTGCCATCTTTTCATATGTATTCTTATCCCTTAATGTCTATTTCCCCTCTCTCATTGTCTCCTTTCTAGTGTCATTAAACACACACATATGTATATAAGTACTCACCACTGACACACACACAGAGATACACACACACACAAACACACGCACACACACACACACACACACATATATATATATATATATATATAAAATTTTAACTCTAAATTTTATATATCAGAGAATACAACAAATGAGGTATTTGTCTAAGTCTGGTTTATTTGCCTAACATCTATTTTCCTACAAATGACACGATTTCATTCTTTTTTCCAGCTGTATGAAGTTCCATTGTGATATGAAGTTCATATCTATTCATTTGCTTTCAGAAATCTAGGTGGTATCTATTTCCTGGTTATGGTGATTAGTGTAGCTATTAATATAATCATTGGATGCCCAAGAATCTCTGTGTAGTGTTGGCTTATAGTCATTCTGGCAGATAACCAAAGTGGTTTAGTTGGTTCGTATGGCTATTTTATATTTATTTCTCAAAAAACCTTCCATAACTATTCATATAGAGGCTTCAAAAATTGATGTTCCTATCTTTCTCCATATCCTTACCAGTATTGATTTTTATTGCTTTTGTAAATTTTTTAATTTGTTTTACACACCAACCACAGTTTCCCCTCCTTCCTCTCCTCCTGTCCCTTCCCTTTTCGCTTCTAACCTCTATCTACTTTTCCTTCATCTCCATTTAAAAAGGGTAAGGCCTCCCATGGGAGTCAACAAAGCTTGGCATTTCAAGTTGAGGCAGGACCAAGCTCCTCCCCTCTGCATCAAGGCTGAGGGAGGCATCCCACCACAGAGAATAGATTCCAAAAAGCAAACTCTTGCTCATGCGTCAGGGACAGGTCCTGGTCCCACTGCCCTAGCCCCACAATCAGGTCAAGCTACACAACTCTCACTCACATGCAGAGGGTATAGATTGGTTCCATGTTGGCTCCTTAACTGTTGGTCTTGAGTCCATTAGCTCCCATGAGTTCAGAGCAATTTTCTCCATGTGTTTCCCCATTATGATCTTGACCTCCCCCACTCATTTGCCCATATAATCCCTTCTCCCTCTCTTCAACGAGACTCAGAACTCGGCTTAGTGATTGAATGTTGCATGTGCATCTTTGTGTGTGCTTCTTTCAGTTACTGACTGAAGGTTCTACAATGGCAATTAGGGTATTCACCAATCTGATTACAGGAGTAGGCCAGTTCAGGCACCCT
Source organism: Chionomys nivalis (assembly GCF_950005125.1). Taxonomy (NCBI): domain Eukaryota; kingdom Metazoa; phylum Chordata; class Mammalia; order Rodentia; family Cricetidae; genus Chionomys; species Chionomys nivalis. The sequence continues at coordinate 72,563,750 of NC_080096.1, forward strand.
CTCTACTACTGCTAGGAGGCTTAGCTGGGGGTCATCCTTGGGGATTCCTGGAATTTTCCCTGGCACTAGTCTTCTCTCTAATCCCATAAGGGCCCCCCTTTATCATGATATCTCTTTGATTGCTCCCTCTCTCCATCCCTTGCCAAAAGCGCCAACCATCCTGATCCCTCATGATCCCATCCTTCTCCCCTCCCTTTTACCCGCCCCCGTAACCCATCTCCAGTTTACCCTGGAAATCTCATCTATTTCCCCTTCCTTAATGAAAGTTGGTCTGACTAAGGTGAGATGGAATCTCTGAGCAGTTTTATATTACATTTCTTTAATAGAAGGATGTTGAGCACCTTTTCGTGTACTTATTGGTCATTTGTAGTTCTATTAAGAACAAGATATTTGGATCTTCAGTTTTATAATTGAGTGATTTAAGTGCTTTCAGTGTTTACTTTTCACTACAGTTTATAAATTTTAAATATTAATACTCTTTCTGATGCATTGTTGGCAGATAAGTGGTTTTGACCCTGCTTATTTCTTCTGCTGGTTAGTGTCATTTAATTTAGGTATTCACATACTCATACTGTGGCACTTGTGTTCTGTAGGAAGTTCTTACTAAGCCTGTATCTTGCAATATTTTGTTTCTGCTTTTTCTGAACAGTTTCAGGTCCAATATTTGGTGGAATTTTAGTTTATTTTTGTGCAGGATGAAGCATATGGATCTGATTTTATACTTCCATATCTGGAAATCCAGTTTGTCAGCACCATATAGTAGTTAAAGAAGCTGTCTTTTCTCTAATTTATGTTTCTTTGATAGCTTTGTCAAAATAAATTTGCTATAGCTGCTTTGGGTATATTTCAGTCCTCTCTCTATTTTATTGGTCTAAACATCTAGTTTTGGTTTGCTTTTGTTATTATGACTCTATAATTAAAAAGAGAGATTTTGTTAAGAATTCAGAGTCTTCTGTAGTTCTGAATGAATTTCAGGATTTTTTCTACTATTGTGGTAAATTTAATTTAAGCTTTGATTGGAATTGTGTTGAATTTGTAGATTGCTTTCAGTAACACAGTCATTTTCACAAGATTAATTCTTCTAATTAGCAAAGGAGATCTCTATTCCTCTTCACTTTTTTCCATCAGTGTCTTAAATATTTCTTTATAGCAGTCTTTTACTTCCTTGCTTGCACTTAGTAAGATCCTTTGTAAAGCTACTGTGAATTTTTTGTGATTCCCCCCTACTCATTTCTTTCTCAGCAAGTTCTCTATTGGCATGTAGAAAACTTATTGACTTTCAGATGTTGGTTTTGTTTCTTTCCACTTTACTGAAAGTGTCCTTCCTAATCTTGCTTCTAGTGCAGTCTTCAGGCTAGTCTTTCTAGTGTAGGATCATGTTGTAATCATATAGGGGTGACTTTCTTCTCCCTTTCTTTGTTTGTATAACTTTTATTTCTTCCTCTCATTGCTCTAAGACATCAAACACTACATTGAATAAGAGCACAAAGAATGGATGACATCATCTCATTCCAGATGTTAGAAGAAATGTATTGTCTTTCCCTATTAGTGTACACTGACTATCAGTTTATTACATATGGCCTTTACTATGTTGAGGCATGTTCCTTCTAAGTCTCTTCAGAGCTTTGATCGATCATGAAAGGATTTTAAAGTGTGTCAAGGGTCATTTTCAGGCCAGTGGAGATGATTGTGTGATTTCTATTTGTGTCATAATATTAATACAACTGACTAATTTGTGTATGTTTGAGTCAACCTTCCATTCCCAAGAGGAAAACAATTTATTCATAGCATATGATCACCTTATTGTGTTATTGAAAGCATTTTATTGAAAAAATTTTGCATCTGTACTTATCATGAGAAACAGTCTATAATTCTCATTTTTTATTGTGACCTTGTCTGGTTTTGGTTTCAGGGTAATTCTGGCTTTTCAAGTGAGCTTTATAGTGTTCTTTCATTTTCTTTTACATGGGGCATTTTAAGGCACATTTGAATCAGTTCTTCAAATGTTTGGTACAATTCAGCAGGTAAATTGTCTGAGCCCTGGATTTTTTTTGTTAGAACTTTGATATTGTTGGTTGTTACAGATTTGTTTAAGCTATTTGTATTTTCTTGATTTGATTTTAGAAAATTGTATTTCTAGAAAAATTTCAAGACTTTTCAGTTTCTATAATTTTTCAAAATATTCCTACTGTTTTCCCTGTAATGTGTAACTTTCCACTTTTCATTTATAATTTAACTAGTTTGTGTCTACTGTTCTTGTTTCAGTCAGTACGATTGGGGGTTTGTTAGTCTTTTGTTGCTGCTACTGTTAGTTTACAGTATCAACTCTGGCTGTTTCTATTTATTGTTGTTTTAGCCTTCATTTCATGAACTTCTGTTCTGGTATTTATCATTATCATTTGCTACTTTTGTGTCTGGATTGTTTTGTTTGTTTTGTTTGTTTTTGTCGTTTTCAAGATAGGGTTTCTCTGTAGCTTTGGTTCCTGTCCTGGAACTAGCTCTTGTAGACCAGGCTGGCCTAAAACTCACAAAGATCGTCCTGCCTCTCCCTCCCGAGTGCTGGGATTAAAGGTGTGCTCCACCACCGCCCGGCTTGTATTGTTCTATTTTAGGGTAATTTAAGATATACCATTATATTATTGTTTTGGAATTGATATGATTTTTTAAAGTAAACACTTACTTTTATGCAGTTTCTATTACATATATTTGTACTATGTTCTAAAGATTCTTTTGTTTTAATTTGATCCTAGGATTTTAAAAATGTTTTCTATTTGATTTCTTCAAGGAAATATTCGTCATTAAATGGATGTATTTTTCATTTTTATTTTTGTAATTGCTGTAGTTTTTCATGCTGTTGATGGATAGTTTTATTGCACTATTTTCTGATAAGATAGAAGAAATTATTTCATTTATTTTGTGTTTGATAACACTTGATTCATGGCCTATAGTATGGTCTATAGGCTCCATAGGCTATGAAGAAGAACATGTACTTGGTTTCTTTGTGATGGAATAGTCTGTATGCTTCTGTTAAGTCAATTAGCCATATGGTGTCTTTGTTGATTTTTTTGTTTGACTGGCATCCCAGGAATGAGAGTGGCTGTGCGGATGAGTTAGTTTTTGATAACTTGTCACAAACTTGAGTCATCTGCAAGGAGGGAACTTTAATTGGGGAAATACAGCCACCAGATTGGACTGCAGGCAAGTCTACTTGGCACTTTCTTAGTTGTTGTTTGAGGTTGGAAGGCCCTTCCCACGGTGTCAGGGCTGCCCCTGGCATGTGATCTTGGAAGGAATGGGAAAAGAAGCTAAACATGATCCTGGAAGTAAGACAATAAACAGTACTTATCCATCATCTCTGCTTTAGTTCCTACCTCCATGTTTCTGCCTTCATTTTCAGTTTTGGCTTCTTTGATGATGGGTTGTAACACATAAGCCAAATAAACTCTTTACTTCCCCAAGTCGATTAGGCCTGTGTTTTATCATAGCAACAGGAAAACTGAAATAGTACAGTAGGTACTGATGTCAGCCATTATCAGGACCTATCTGATCTGTTTTATCTTTTAGTTCTTATTATATGAAACCATAAATACCGAAATACTTCACATACATATATAATACGTGTTGTATCTTTTGAACAATTATTTTTATTGTTAATATGCAATGGTCTTTATCGAGTTCAAAGGCTGAGTTCCACCAAGCTCTTGTACTCCTGAGCTCTGTCATCTCCATACTGAGTTCTCCTATCTCCTCAGCTGTTACTTTAGCTACCAAACAGCTTTTTTAATATTAATTTTCTGATTTCATTTCTGGTTTTACTGATTAAGCTGTGGTTGTCTTAATTACTATGTTTTGAGACAGAATATTAAGGAGCAGAGGTTAACTTTGAACTTGCTATGCTTTTAAGGATGGCCTTAATCACCTAGCCTGTACCTCCAAGTGCTGGGTTTTCAGATGTGAACCACTGTACCACATTTATTAACAATACTTTCAGTCATTGAAGTGTTGGACTTTTTACTCATTGTGCCTAGTAATGTGTTTACCATGGATCCTGCTAAAATAGCACTTCCTGAATATGTTTTTGTGCCCTCAATTAAACCCAGAAATTTGTATAATTTCCACAAATAGTACTTTTCCCAGGTTTTATAGGTCTTCACTTTCAAAATTCCAATTATAAGTACAGTAAGTTATCAGTGTTTCTTCTATATTTTTAAAATTTGTTTTCTGATAAGAACACATATTGCACTTGATCTTAGCCAAAAGGTTGAGAATTGTCACTTAGTTCTTTCATCTAGATAGTTTTTAAAATCATGGTTGGACTACATTCATCTCAGTCTATTATATTTACTTTCAGGAGCAAGTCTATTTAATTATTAAAATTTGTTCTGTATGTTTTAATTCTAGACTTTCTATTTCCATATATATGTGCTTGTATGTGTGTGTGTCTATATATATATATGTGTGTGTGTGTGTGTAGGTATATAGACATAATGTACGTATAGATTTAGATAATAAACACACACGCATATATATCAAGATGGTGCATATATAGATAAATCTATATAAACACACACATATAGATCTAGTGTATTTATGTATATGTGTGTGTATCTAGAGCTAAATAGATATAGTTATTTTCCTATTTTCTGTCCAAATTTTCTTTTTACTTAAACACAGAAAATAGAATTTTAAAAAATATTTACTTGAAGGGGAGGGAAATGCCTTAGAAGACAAGGTATTTGCTATGTAAGCAAAAGATTCAGTTTAATCCACAGCACCAAGACTGGAAAGCATAAAAGTGGATACCCCTGTGGTTCTAGAGCCAGGGAGGTGGATAGTTTGCTAATCAGCCAGTCTAGTTAAATTATTGAGCTATGCAGATAAGGAAAGACTATGTTATAGTAAAAATGAGGCACATATTAAGGAAGAGTCCTGATACTGAACTCTGGCCTCTGCACAGACACATCTATTTGCATTCTCATACACATACATACCATGAACATGTACACACATACAGATATAGATATAGATGTACTCCTAAAAATCTACCTGACAATATTTTAGGGCTCTATGATTTTGATTCATTTAGGTATTTTCCTTTCTCATTATGCTTCTAGTTATTTTTGCTCTGTTTTACTAACATTTAACTTTTTTGCACAATTGTTTGTAGAAATAATTTGAAGGATGTGATAATATCATCCACCAGAGAGAATTTAAGTTTAATTTGGCATGTCGCCTTGAGAATTACCAATTGGGTTCATTCCATTCTAATTTCAGAAACAGAAAATAGCAGCTAGATGTAGCTCCAAAAATGTATGCCTTCCTAGTTTTATTCTTAACATTTAACTCTTTAGGACACAACACAAATGTGGTTGGTGAGCACCAACCCCCTTCCTTATGGTGACCCAGGATTTCAGTTTTTCCTGTCATTATTTACCGCCTAAAAAACTTGCTTATTAGTTCTTTGAAAATTCAAATCATAAGTGAGCTGCTAAGCAATTCTCTATATCCTCTCCTGAAAGCAAATAGCCTCTGACACAAAGCAGGGTAAAACCCATTCCTGACCTCCAATGCTCTCAGAGTTGAGCCTGTGTATTCTTCAGTATTTAAGGACATTTACCCTATCTATACTCAGATGCTTTACAGTCTTATTTTCAATAGGTTATTAATATTCTGGCCAAACTGCAGTTCTCCTTATTCAGAGAACCAGTCCATTAAATCCATTGCGTCCTAAACCTTGAACTTGTGACTCCATCAGAAATTATTCTCTAAGTGTTGCTGACCCTGCTGCAAGCCAAGCAGACTTCAGCCAAAAGCTGATAGCATAGTCCAGGCTTTTTTCTTTTTCACAAACACTTGAAAATACACTGCTTGAGGAGTCACATTGCAACACATTTTCTGCCAAAAGTAAATACTGATACAAATGAATTCAGACGCTATAACATTTGTGCTAGTTGAAGAGTGCCTAGATCATGTTCACAACTGTGAATGAATCTTGCACAGTTACATGACATATACACTGGACCACATAAAGTCAAAGATTTTATAATTTTATATCTTCACAATTCAATCAGGCAGCTCATACTTCCATATTTCTATACTATACATTTTTTATGTTGTGTATACCCTAAATCACTGTCTTTTGGATCATTTTTTTTAGCAAGTTGTCAACCAACTCTCTTAATTCACGACTCCCATGAGTTCATTTTGACATCTAACCTCTTATATATTCCTCTGAAGCACAATTAGTAAAAACTCAGAGAGAGAAATTGGGATTCCACCTGAGGATCTGAGAAGCAAAGTAGTGAGCCACTGGATCTTACCTTGACCTCAATTTGAAATGGAGAGTCTGCCTCCAGGAATCTCAGAATGAGACTGTGACTGAGGGCTGTCTCCTCCTGGTTTATAATCCTCTCTAGTTCTGGGACTAAAGGTGTGCACCACTACCACTTGGTTTCTATGGGAAGCTAGTGTGGCTCCTGGAATGAAAGGTGTGTGTTATTGTTGCCTGGTCTATAAGGCTGGCTAGTGTGTCTGTTTTACTTTTCTGATCCTCAGGCAAGCTTTATTTATTGAAATACAAGTGAAATGCCACTACATTTCCCTGTTGAAACTCCATCATTTCGGGTAAATATCACCCACGGGAGTCCATCTAACATTAGGCAGGCCTACCATGGTCTGGCTTTCATGTGATCCTCTGGGGATAGGAGATGCACATTTATGCTTAATTTCCAAATTGTGTTGTTCAGACAATTCTTCATTTGATTCAAAATTTTTAAAATTATCTTACATTAAAGAGAAACAGTTCTTACATGGTTTAGAAGCATAAACAAATGTAAAAAAAAAAAAAGAAAGAAGTTGAGCCTGTGACGCACTCTGAAGACTGGGTAAGACTACACATTCAAGGCTTTCTACAGGGCATGCATGCATACACACACATTAAAGAAAACTGAGAAAACATGTAAGTCAGAATTATAAGACCTTCAGAACATGTGAAAGATAAAGAGGAAGAAACCTGGAGATGGCAGAGATTTAGTCATCAAGTAGAAAAAATTAGAAAACGTGCCATTTCCAGTACAGATAAGATATATTTTTTTTCCGTAATACATAGTTTTGATCCTTTAGTTATATAATTCAAACTGAGGACTTTGGTTGAAGGTAGGAAGAAGTCCTCAATTTCTCACTCTACTCTGGCTTTCCATAATTCAGTTTAGTAAGTAAGGAAATGAAAGGAAGGGGAGGAAAGGGAAAGGTGTGGAAGAGGAGGACACAAGGCAAGTCTCAACAGACAAAGAAAATTCAAATAACACCCTGCATACTCTCAGAACACCATAGATTAAAATTGGATATCAACAATAGCAGAAAATTTACAAACTCGTGCAAGTTGAACAGCATACAATTGAATGAAAAATAGGTTAAGAAAGAAATTAAGAACTTCTATAATTTAATTAAAATATCAAAAAAATACCCAAACTTATGGTACACAATGATGTCAGTTCTAAGAAGTAAGTCCATGGCACTAGGTGTCTGAAAAAATTGGAGAGATCTCATATTGGTGATGTGGGATTTCCCTCTATATGGTGTGATTACCATTGGTTAATGAAGGAACTTCTTTGGGCCTATAGCAGAGCTATAGGGGAACAGAGTTAGTCAAGAGAAACTAAAGTGAATGCTGGGAAAAAGAAAGGCAGAGTCAGAGAGAAGCCATGTAGCCCGTAAGAGACAGATGCCAAACTTTAGTCAGTAAGCCACAGCCACATGACGATACACAGATTAATAAAAATGGGTTAAATCGATATGTAAAAGTTAGGTAATAAGAAGCTATAGCTAACTGGCCAAGCAGTGATTTAAATAATATAGTTTCTGTGTGATTATTTTGGGGCTAAGCGGCCAGGAAATGAACAAGCGGCCTCCTTCCTACATATTAATAACTTAACGGAATACCTGTAATCTCTTGAGCAAAAAGAAGGAGTAACATCCAAAAGAAATAGATGGCAAGAAATAACCAAACTTATGGTTGAAATCAATAAAGTATAAACAAGCAAAACAAAACAAAATAATAATAATAATAAAAATAAAAAGAGTTGGTTGTTTTAAAACATCAATTAGGCTTTCAAATCCTTGTCCAACTGAACGAAAAGGCATAGGAGGAAGAACTAAATAAACAAAAGTAGAAAAGAATGGGGGACATAACAACAACCACCATGGGAACCTAGAGAACCATAAGAACGTACTGTAAAATTCTTTACTCCATCACATCAGAAAATCTAAAGGAAAGGGATAACTTTTTTGATATATACCATTTATCAAATTTAAATCAAGATAAGATAAGCAATTTAAACAGACCTATGTCCCCTATTATAGTAGAAGCAGTAATTAAAAGTTTTCCAATCATAAAATCCCAAGGCCAGATGTTGTTAGTGAAGAATTCTACCAGACTTTCAAAGGAGAGTTAATGTCAATATTGCTCAAGTTATTTCACAAAATAGAAACAGAAAGAACATTGCCTAATTCATTTTACAAGGCCACAGCTACCTTGATCTCCAACCTACATAAAGATCTAAAACCCCAAAAAATTAAGTAAGTTTACCTTATTAACATAGATGTACAAGTTATGAATTAGGGCATGGAGGATGGCTCGGTGGTTAAAGTGCTTGAAACACAAAGGTAAAAATCTGAATTTGGATCCCTAGTACAAGCCTAAAGTTAGGTGGGGTAGACTTTGTAATCCAGTGTTCCTATAAATTTTTATACTTATATTTCCTCATATTAAAAATTCTGTAACAAGTATCTAAGCTAACTGAAAGACAAACAAATATACCTTTTCTCCCCTTGAAATGGAAACAAAATCATTACAAGAAAATCTGGTCCCTGGGAAAGAATGCAAGGCATAAAGTACAAACGAAAATATACTTCTGAAAAAAATATGTGGATGAGTACTAGAAGCACTTTGAAGGGTACAAGAAATGTGTTCATAAGGTAGCACAAAATCAATTGATTAATCAAAGCAAAGAAAGTCAATAATTCATTCTTTGACAGTTTTGTAAATGTATATAATACATTCTGCTCACACATATACTCTACCCTTTCTTATCCACCTCCCATTCCCTCCAGCATCCCTTCTCCCACCAAGTTGCCATTCCACTTTCATATTCTTTTGTTTATTTTTGTATACAATTCTTTGGGTTTAAGTCTGGGAGTCTATATGGCCATGGATATTGTGTCAGACATTTCAGTTTGCTGCTCAGATTCATTCTCCACCTTCTCTAAATTTCATAGACAACAGTAGCAAGGTCTCTTGTCCTCTGGTCTTCAGTAAGAAAATGGGAGGCAACACTGTTCAGGATGGGAAGAAAGAGATTTGGTGGTATTATTCCACTTACCACTTCCTACTCTCCTTGGGTAGGTAACTGCCTTGATCTACTGCTGACGATGATAATTCATGTTAGTGCTTGCTGAACGGTGTGATTTTGTGGTAGCATCACAAGTTTGGCAACCATGATCTCTCTTTTCCCTTCCAGGCTTCCATGTGGTAAGCGATCTCTACTGTTAGTAGCCTTGGACTGCTTTATCATAGATATCTGACATGTCTATGAATCTACAGATAGCCGCTTTTCCTCAGATCAACCATTTAAATATCCTCCAGCCAAAACCTGGTAGCCTTGTATGAATAGAGCTCAAACTCTATACTCAATATTCAAGCCTGGAAATATCACCTCAGTATCATACTAAACTACAAACAAATTTGCTGTCATCTCTCTGTAAGAGATATGATGGCAGTGTTTTCTTTGTCAACCACTTAGGTGGACATATAAAAAGCTAAATGGATACATATTTAAAAGATACTGGTGGGAGACTGAAGAGATGGTTCACTCACTGAGTACTGACTGAGATTTTTAGAGAACCCGGGTTCAGTTTCTAACCACACATGGCAGCTTACAACCATTTTTCTGTAACTCCAGTTCCAGGTGATTTGATTTCTTCTTCTGACCTCCATAGGAACCAGGTATTCACATGTTACACAGACTTATATCCTGGAAAACCCCCATATACATGTACGTATATATACATATATATCTGCATGCATACCTATACATGTGCATGTGCATATACATGTGCAATATATACTCATGCATACATATATGTATATCCACAAACATACATACAAATGTACATATACATATGCTACTAAAAGGCTTGTAAGATGACTCAGTTGGTAGAAGCTCCTGCTGCCAAGCCTGATAAGCTGAGTTTTATGCCTTTGACTCACATGGTGGAGGGAGAGCACCAACTTCCAAGTTTTGTCCTATGCTCTGCACATTGTTGCTGTGGTATATATTTACTACTGCTTTCACAGATATTATAAAAATAAAAGATATATTTTATATGAAAAGTCACTGCTAAGTGGGAAGCCCTGTGTTCAATGCCCTGTGTAAAACAAAATAAAAGTCAGTTGTTTTTCCTACAGCTAAGTAATGTGTAAGCAGGAAGAATGAATGGGTTCAATCCGAAAGAAAAAAAAAACTTGTTTCCTAAATGTTTTAGGGACAAAGTTATTAGATTATCTCTTCATAGATTTTAAACACTTTCTGTATATAAATATGCTGCATGATGTATATCTGTTTGTGTTTCTGGAATTAATCTCTTTTACATGAAAAAGAGAGAGAATCTGTAAAAGGATGAATGCTCTGATACAAAATCCACAGGGTTCTCTGGACAGAGGAGTAACTAAAGCAAAGACAAAGCAGAGAGAGAAACACAATGGACTGGAAACAACCTTCCATAATGAAAGGTCCCTAAAGGGAAGAGGGGTTAAAGCAGCTGAACTCCTGTAACTATGGGCTAACAAATAGCTCCTCCTGTGCATTAAATATTTAATGTTAAGTCTGTTGGTTTATATAGCTCACAAAATGCCAGGGGTTATTATCTCTACAGTTTGCATGGCAACAATATTCATATTACTCCATTCCAGGGTCTAGGACAATAGAAATTCCTCCAGGTGCTAATGGCAGATAACTTCCACATGGCATCAATAAGACACTAATTATGGAACCCCTCAGGTAGAACAATGTCATTAATCTGATTAAATTATTTATATGACTGGAAAGCTAAATCTTATTAGGTCTCCAGGATTTTATTTGGTTCTCTATATGGATATATAATATGACAAAAACCTCCTTGTCTTCACATTTTTCAACTGAAACAAAACAAATAAACAAAAACAACTAAAAAAGACCCTCAAGTTTCAAATTTTGTTTCAAGATTGGTATATTAGTAACATCCGAGATCTACTTGTTTATTTGGCAGAAAGAAGGTGTGTGGAGTTTTCTAAGTACATTGTGCTTTCTTCCTGTGGCTGTGATCTTCTTACTGTGATTGAGTAGCAGGTCACTAAGGTTTAATAGGATTAAAGTTCTACCAGAGTTGCTTACAGCCTAAACTTAGCAGAGTCATCTTCATTTCTCCTGAAGAATTGGGAAATTGTCAACACTAAATAGGCTACCCAATTATGGGTTTCTAGCAGTACCCTAAGCCATTTTCCTATCTGTATTGGTCTATCAGACTGTGAGTTAGAGGGCTAAAGAAGTCTGAAGATTAGATTAAACCTGCTGAAATTTGATTGGGTACTCAAACATATACTAATTATCCAAACTCTCTGTTCTTGTAATGATTTGTAAAATGTTTTATAACTCATAATTTTAAAATGGCACAGCTGACCATCCAGCATTTCCATTTTAAAGAGACACTGAGTGTTAACATATTTTATTAGAAGAAATACAAGAAAATACAGTCTGACTAGTTGTTTTAGGGAGGGTTCTAATCTGTCTTTCCAAAAATAGTCAAGAAAATCTACCATTGTAGAATCTTCTGTCTAGTATGGAGACGAGTGGTAGGCATGAAGCCCCACCCATTACTGGGGAGCTTTTTGGCAACTGACATTTGTTGGTTGAAGGTGAATCAGTTTTCTTTAAAGGCATGGCCCCTATTAGATTTCTCAGCCACAGTAGAAGTTGCTCATCCAAGACTGTATGGACCACACAAATTGGATTTTGTTGGTTAAAAGAAAAAAGGATATAAGGGTTTTTTTTTTGGGGGGGGGGTAGGAAAAGGGGAAGAAACTCCTTAGCAAAGTAGCAAAATGCCTGCAACACTTATAATAAGAGTGAGTTCTATTGACTAATAAACAGAAATCAGGGCTAGGTTCTAGAGATGAAGGATTTGTAATAAGCACAAGGATTGATTCTATTGATGGAGGATGCAGAGTATATGGGGGTACTTTCATAAAATGGGTTCTATTCACTGAGTTCAGGATAAGGGTCTAAACAATGTCCAGGATGTTTGGGGATTCAGAAAGGCTGGCTCCATAGAATAGGAAAAATATCACCAGATTGTCAGACTACATAAACTCTAGCCTTCCAGGTGATCAAGCATCATTAATTTCCTTCTGTGGAAAAAACTAGGCTCATGTGTTTGACAAGTAAGGTTTCTCCAATGCTTTCTTTAAGCTGAGCCTTCTATATTCTTTCTCTTCTGAGCAAGGGCTTTCTTTTAGCAGATATGTGGTCAAAGATACATAGTTATTCCAGTTCCCAACCAAAATTAAAACATAAGATGTACAAATTAGATTTTATAATCTAATGTTACAAAAACTTCATCTTCTAATAGAGCATCTAGGATTTCAAACAACTCTATCTTTTTGAAAATATATCAGAAGACACCACAGAAACAAATTCAGTTCAAATACAGACCCAACTTATTATATCTCAGTACCCAGAGTCAGCAACCAACTTACATACTGAAGTTTCTAGATCAACTTCTTGGAGATAGACTTTGGGGTAAAATATCACTAGAGAGGAAATGACACCATTCTTAAAGCATTTGGCATGATATTTAATGGTCCAGGATTTTCTCAGCACTAAATGACTAACATGTTCTCACCATACAAATATTCTTCACTAAGATCAAGAAATTAGTTAGCTATTGCTGGGAGTGCTGGTGGTTGATAATCCTCAGTTGTTAACTCCTGGCAAGTATTGTCTCTACTAAGGAATGCCTCTATACTCAAGATCACTTTCTTCCTGAGGCTGTCCATAGCTGATAAATAATTGCATGGTGTACAGGCTCTGGTATTTTTCACATCCCAGGATGAATCTGAGGGACTGCCCTGGCTTCAAAGTGTTCCTTGGTTTGACTGGGGCTTCTGCTGTGCCTTGTCTTGACATTCAGATTTCCTTCTGCCTAGCTACACTTCTTTCTTTTCTTTGCAAAGCAGCTGATTCCTTAGCCTTCGCCAATAATCCCATGTGCATAATTAAGTTCGAATTCTGCTTTCCACAAGTTCAACCTGTATAGTGTTGAATTGTTACTCTCCCAGGAATATATATGCTTCTTCAAACCTCTGGGTTAAATCAGAATTTTTAGAACTAAAGCCTCCCAGATGAAAATGACAGAAGACAGAAACGAATATGTCTGATCTCAGAGAAAAAAAATGAGAAGAATGGAAAAGTACTATTCAAATAAACGGTGATCACACTATTTTCTTAGTTGATGGAGGAGTTAATTTCATTGGTTAAATAAAGAAACTGCCTTAGCCCTTTAATAGGACAGAAAATTAGGTAGGCGGAGTAGACAGAACAAAATGCTGGGAGAAAGAAGCCGACTCACTGACCATCATTTGCTTTCACAGGACCCCCTAAGAAGAACATCACCCCCATGTCAGCTAAAAGCAATCTTAGAGGACGACGTCCCCTCTCCCAACAGAGTTTGCCCTCAGGGTTAGGGACATCATTTAGTGGTTGGTTTAAGGTTGAGGGGATGGGGAGATATTTTATGGAATTAGGGGTATTTTCAAAAAATAAAAATAAAAAAAGGGGGAGATTAACTGATTTGATGGGATGATTGGTATTTGTAAATTACTGTTTCTATAAAATTGTATTGGTACTGTTTCTTGTATATTGATATATTAAATATTGAATATGAGGGTTACTACCTCTAATTTTGTATAAGAGTATGCTTATAACTTTATATTGTATTGATACATCTACCATATTACAATGTACATTTCTACCTCTGATATTATTTATATAATAACATTGTTTACATTTGATATGTAATGACATCGTTTACAGTTGAAGATCATTGTCTTCATATATTGCACAGTTGTTTATTCTCATAGTCTTCAAGTTAAATAGGTATTAAAATTATATGTTTGTCATATTTATTTTTAGGTTAATCAGGTTTTTTAGATACATAGAGATTATATTTAATATAGATAGTATAATCTTCAGCCTCTTTAAAGAGCTGTAGAAAATGGTCTTTAATCTAACCTAAAATTCTGTGACAACGAGAAACAATCACTCCTGGTGACACCACTCTACTCCTGAGAAAACGTTAACCACCAAAGACACTCCACTGAGAGCTTGTCTTCTTGACAAACTGGCCTTTGGGTTAAGAAAAACCCATACCTCAACTACTGACAAAGATGAAACAGGATTGTCTTATCTTACCAAGACAGGGTAGGATAGTTCTAAGAAAGTTCCTTGCCTTTAATAATGGTATGTCAGTTATGTTAGGCCTTAGCCAAAGTTGGTTGACTCAACATTACAAACGAGACTTTGGGTGATTGCCCAGGCAGTCAGTTGTCTCTGTTATTTGTTGTGCATTTTGGATATTCTCTTGTTTGTTAAGTAATATTAATTCCCTTCTCAGATCTTTGACGGAGTTAAAGATTATATAATTGTAGTTACTCTCTACATTATTTAGACTCCTTAAAATAAATGTTTATCAAAACTTTTGTTATATGTTTCTTGCTTAATATTGTTTGTTATATTATTTGTTACTATTGTATATAGTTGTATTTGGTTTAGTTCTGTCTTATTTAGACAAAAGGGGGAGATGTAGGGAAAGCCCAGCACATTGGGGGGCATGTTCACTTCGGGCTAATGTTTATGTATAAATCTGGTGGGTGTAAGCCCCGCCGGTCTCTTTTCTGTATTTCCTGCCCATCGCTGGATCCCTGGTGTTGTAAGCTATCCCTTCATTAAAATTTGCTGTTTCATATTAAGCTAGCCTGGTTATTACGCCTCTAAACTTGAAGACTACGAGAATAAACAACTGGGCAATATATGAAGACAATGATCTTCAACTGTAAACGATGTCATTACATATCAAATGTAAACAATGTTATTATATAAATAATATCAAAGGTAGAAATGTACATTGTAATATGGTGGAGTAGACAAAACAAAATGCTGGGAGAAAGAAGCCGAGTCATTGAGTCGCCATGATTCTCCCATTTCAGACAGATGCAGGTTAAGATCTTTCCTGGTAAGCCAGCTCATGGTGCTATGCAGAATATTAGAAATGGGTTAGATCAATATGTAAGAGCTAGCCCATAAGAGGCTAGAACTAATGGGCCAGGTAGTGTTTTAAAAAATACAGTTTCCGTGTAATTATTTTGGGTATAAAGCTAGCAGTGCGGGCGGCCGGGTGCCAGGAACATAGCCATGCTGCTCTTATTACTACACTTAGAAGACAAACTCTTTGGGGTAGATGAAGTAAGAATGACAGGGATGCTTAACCAGCTATTCCGTGTTAGGTGAGTAGGAGGAAAATAATGAATACTTAAAGCACTGTTAAGTTTCCATTTCCACTCAGATAACTGTTGTGGTCTCATACAAGTATTACCAAACCTTCTCAGTTATGATAGGACATGCTAAAAGTAAAACCTAGAACTTTGATGGTCCTGAAGACTGTCATTGTTACCCTGGAGTACCAACAAGAGCATATATGATAGCATTCCCAGCAACCAAGAGAATTTAACAGCTGATCTCCAATACTAGTATTCTAGTCAGAATTTCAATGGGCAGAATTGGGTCATGAATATTACTAACATAATGACAGCATACTCACTGATGGGAGGAGCAGAAGCTTGGGAAGATGAACATTCAGCCAAAGTCTACATTTTTGTCTTCTCACCAAAAATTTGGGGAAATGAATACTACCCAAGTTACCTTACCTTGAGCAAAAATTCCAGAATTTTTATCCATCCTGTAGTGATGGGCAAGCAGGCCTGCTTTTAGTCCCACTCAGCTCCCGCATTCCTAGCTTTACACCTGAAATAAAAACATACAAATTGTATTCATTTAAACACTGCCTGGCCCGTTATATCTAGCCTCTTCTTGGCTAACTCTCATAACCTGCTTAACCCATTTCTAATAATCTGTGTAGCACCACGAGGTGGTGGCTTACTGGGAAGGTTTCTAGCCTACGTCCATCTTGGGCAGGAGCTTCATTGCATCTAACTCACTTCCCTTCTTCCCAGCATTCTGTTCTGTCTACTCCACCCACCTATGTTCTGACCTATCAAAGGGCCAAGGCAGTTTCTTTATTAACCAATGAAAGTAACACATAGACAGATGACCCACTTACATCACCATCCATACATTAATCACTAGCTAGAGGAAATACTTGGTAAGGGATTGGGGTGGTAGAAAGTGTACCTCCCCAAATTTCTATATGAGACAATGCTAAGCCAGCAAAATACAACTCTGAAGTGTTAGTCCCCAGCTCTCACAACAGTAGCAGATTGATGTTGGATGCCCCTCTGTATGCTGTGAATGCCATTGGTTAATAAAGGATTGCTTTGGACCTATAGCAGGGTAAAACTTAGCTAGGTGGGGAAAACTAAACTGAATGTTGGGAGAAGGAAGGTGGGGTAAGAAGAAGCCAAGGAGCTGCTGTCAGAGACAGGCTGAAACTTTGCTGGTAGGCCACGACCTTGTGGTGATGCACAGATTAATGGAGATGGGTTAAATTAAGATGAAAGAGTTAGCCAATAAGAATCTAGAGCTAATGGGTCAAGCAGTGATTTAAATCATATAGTTTCTGTATGATTATTTTGGGGCTGAGCAGCTGGGAACTAATAAGCGGCCTTCCACATCAGCAGATCGTCATTCTGAGCCTAAAGGAAATCTTGGTGGAGGAACAGCGGTGGTTCAGAAGAAAATGGTATGTGCACAGGTGTTACATAGATTAGAAATATCACCTGAAGACTGTTCCTTCCAAGAAGGAGATCTGAAAGGATGTCCGTGGGTCCTAACGGAGTAAGATTCTATGAGAAAATTGACAACAAAGGACAATCATTTTGTCAAGGACTACTCTTTACTGCTAGACTGCATTTAAATATTCTTTTAAAATTTTTCAGCCTAAAGGAAATAAGTGGCTTCTTGATTTAAATTTAATGAGTCATCAGGAATGTGCCATATTAGATAAAGAAATAAGTTGAAAGATACAAACTGAATTACAATACTTAATCTAAGTCAAATATTCAGCTAAAACAGACATGGTCTAGTCCAATATCTGAATGAAAAGCCTGGAAAACTTTCTAATGCTTCTAAAAGGCACATAATTATCTATTAAAATCCAGTGGAAGGTGAAGGCCTTTTGCTGCTCTGGGAAAAATATTTCGCACCAAATTGTATCTGATTCCACTGTTGATATGAAGGAATTGAAATGAGTACTTCAATTATTATGTAAATATTAACTGGGATTTGCAAGATAGTATAACTTGGGGGTCTAATATATGCAAGATAGTACACTAGGCAAATAAATAAGATATGTCCCTAGTAGAGTTCCTCATCAAAAAGGAAAATAACACAAATTCAAAAATATTAACTGTCATAAGTTGTGTGATTAAGGGCATGAACTTTAATTCTAGTACTTGGGAGACTTGAGACTAGAGGAATGTGAGTTCAAGAGCAGCCCAAACTACAAAACAAGACCCTGTTTCAAGAACAACAACATGTTCTAAACACAAGGCACAAACACATAGACCTGACAAAGGTTAGGAAATAGATGAGTGGATTTAGAATATTGAAGAAACTGAAAGGGTAGAGTAAATGGCACAGAGAGAGGTGGGGCACTGTAAATCGCGGTCTCTAGCCTCCATCTTTGGAGGCCCTGCCCCTGTGCCCTTTGCACCTTTACACCTCCCCGAGGAGGGTCAAGGTAGCCCGCTAAACATTGACCCCTCCCAGAGAAGGTCATGACCACTCACCCAGTCTATTGAAACTGCTTCTCGGTTCCCCTCGGGGCCACCAGAGAGGGCAGGACTCCTATTAAACCTGGACATCTTTTAATTTGGCTTGTTTTGAAGTGGCATGATTGGGATTTTTGTGTCAACAGAGAGATTGTGTTAGAAAATATTTCTAACAGTCACATCTGTCAAATTTCCTCATTGCTATGAGAAACTGCCACAGGTTTAACATTGTCAGAACACTAGCAATCTAGTCTATTGGATCAATTAGATGTATGATGATGTGATTAGACAAAAAGAGAGGGTAAAGTGCAGGCAATGACCATGGTAGCCCAGCAAAAGATGCAAACAATGCTGATACAGTACTCATAGTGATTATGGGCAAATGTAGGGATACATATTTTCTGTCTAGTGTGACATGAGCAACAAAATAAAAATGATACAGGGATAACTACCTAGCTTTTTAAAAGGTGTCTAAAATATGCATCAAAGAAATGACAGCTACAAAATAAGGTGCTAGAAAAATGAGACATTAGCATGTAAAAGAATGAAGTTAGATCCCTATTTTCACACTGTATGAAATTCAACTCCAAATCCATCAAAGTGCTTAATGTAGTGTCTGACATCCTAGAAGTGTTAGGACAAAAATTAAGGGAACTACTTTAAGATGTAAACACAGTCAAGTCTTTCTGAACAGGACTTCAGACACTCTGGAAACATGGCCAGCAAATGACAAATATGTTTCATGGAATTTAAAAGCTTCTGCACAACAAGTGAAATAATTATTCAAATGAGAATAAAACCTACAGAATAAGTGAAAACTCTTTGCAATCTACACATACACCTCTGAAAGAGTTGTGTAGGTGGATGTGTGTAGATAGAGGTATATATGTATATATATGTATATATGTGTAGGTGGATGTGTGTAGATAGAGGTATATATATGTATATATGTGTAGGTGGATGTGTGTAGACAGAGGTATATATATGTATATATGTGTAGGTGGATGTGTGTAGACAGAGGTATATATATGTATATATGTGTAGGTGGATGTGTGTAGATAGAGGTATATATATGTATATATGTGTAGGTGGATGTGTGTAGGCAGAGGTATATATGTGTATATATGTGTAGGTGAATGTGTGTATATAGAGGTATATATATGTATATATGTGTAGGTGAATGTGTGTAGATAGAGGTATATATATATGTATATATGTGTAGGTGGATGTGTGTAGACAGAGGTATATATATGTATATATGTGTAGGTGAATGTGTATAGATAGAGGTATATATATGTATATATGTGTAGGTGGATGTGTGTAGACAGAGTATATATATATGTATATATGTGTAGGTGAATGTGTGTAGATAGAGGTATATATGTGTATATATGTGTAGGTGAATGTGTGTAGATAGAGGTATATATATGTATATATGTGTAGGTGAATGTGTGTAGATAGAGGTATATGTATATATTTCTAGATTACTCAAAGAACTCAACAAGCCAACCAAGTCAATAAATAGGTTAGTGAAATGAGCACAGTTCTCAAAAAAAGTTCAATTTTACTGACTGTCAGAGAAATGCGAATTAAAGCTGCATTTACATTTTATGTCACCCTAGTCACAATGGCGATCAGTAAGCAAACAGATGAGAACAGATGCTGGAGAGGATGTAGACAAAAGGAATCGTATGTAATGCTGGCGAGAATGCCAGCAAGTTTAGTCACTGTGTAAATCAGTATGGAGATTCCTTCTAAAACTAAAATTAGACACTAGTATGACCCAACTCTGCCACTCTTGTTTACCTACCTGCAGGCCTCCAAACCAACATATCACAATGATATTTGTGTGTCAATATTCACTATGGCAAATTATAACACCAATAATGAAATACATCAAAACAATGTAGTATGCATATAAATAGAAGCTCTTGCACTCATAAAAAGAACAAAATTATGTAGCTTGTAGGAAAATTCATATAACCAGATACTGACGTATTAAGCACATTCAGTCAGTTCTGAAAGACAAATATCACATTTTCTCTTGTTTATTAGCCCTAGATTTTGTGTAGATACATAAAACCATATGTGTACATGTGGCATAAAACAGAATTGAAACTGTCTATAGGAACAAAGCAGATTGATGAGAGAGGGGTGAGTAAGAAAGGGAAGGACAGATGGAAGGGACAAACACAAAGTATATTTTTCATGCATATAAAATTGTCGTTATGTAACCTAGCACCAGGTGTATAAGTTAACTCGATTCAGGAAATAACCAGGTCAGCTTAAAGATAAATAATTATATCCTTACTTATTATAAGGGGAAACTCACGCCACAAGAATGGGAAGTCCAAATTCCACTGTGTCCCGTGGCAATCACCCAGAGAGCGTGAGCACCTGGTTCGTCCCAGTTTTTCTTCCTGGATTCCAGGTAGCCATGCCTTAACTAGGTTCCACTTCGTAAAGATGATTGGTTAACAAAGCTTCCCCCATCAACTAGGTACAATAAAAAAATAGAACAGCAAAAAAAAAAAAAAAAAAAAAGTACAGGTGGTTCAATTTATTCAGTTTACTTTTGGAAGTGGTTAATAAGTATTAAATGATGGGGGACATAGTTAAAAATTCATTTTGGGAAAAGTTAATGATTTACAAAAAAATACTTGTTGGGAGCTGTGTGACCATTTTGGACCAGTACATGAGTGCTTGTCGAGTGGTCTCAGAATGAGGCAAAAGCCCACAGGGACAGTCTCTGCAAGGACCAGTGAACTTCAGGACAGTGCAGAATACTGTTGGGCCCATGTCGCTGGCATGCTTTCTTCTCTCTCATAATATTGATGATTCTCTTTGTGATTTGGGTGTCATTTTGCTAATTGTGCAAGGGACAGATATGACCACTCATGGAAACCCCATTTTTTTTCTCTAATATTTTATCCTAAAGATCTTTGGGAGCTAATGCTTCTCAGTTTTTTTTTTTTTTTTTTTTTTTTTTTTTTTTTTTTTTGTGTGTGTAATTCAGGGCTAACAGGGTCGGAAGCCGATCACCCCTATTTCTCCCTATTTCTGTAAATATGTTTTGAGTGGGATTGTTCTTGAAAATTTGTGCTTATATTAATCACCTTTTAATTTTGAAAAGATAGATGTACCTGGTTCAATATTTGGCCAAGATAGCAAGACAGTGTTTTTGGTTTAAAGAAATTTTGATTTCAAAGTTGGGGAAAAAAATCACTTGAAATACTTGATTTTGCTGGCGGTTAATGTAGGAGGATGGGAAACTTGTTAGTATGTAAAAACATGCTTGTTTTTGATATATAAAGAAAATCAACTGTTGCTATTCAGGGCCAACCACTTGTGGGACACTCATCTGGTGGTTGGGCAGTTCATTTTTTCATGCCAACTCCCCTTCCCAGTCTCAGTACCTGAAACCAGGCTGCAGTGGGACCATAGCACATACATATCTTGGTTTCAACTTAGAACTAGGTACCCATATAGAGATCAATGAAAAACAATTTTCATTTATCAATATCATTTGGCAAGCCAGTCAACTTTCAAAAACTGTTTCTTTATAAATTAAATTAAAATAATATCTATTAGTTTAATCTATAGATGTTTTGTAAAGCTCACAGTGGATGATGTATGAAAAAATACATTTTTTTTCAAACATCCACAGAAATACTAAATGTATGAAAGCATTGTGTGAATAATAGAATTCTCCAAAACCTGCACATCAATTATCTACCTGTGAACCCATACCAACTATGCTCACACATACCTGTCAGATGTCATCTTGACTATACCATCCCTTAGTCTTAATTATGCCCATGAGAATTATTCTTGTGTGAGTCTATGATATATAATTACTTCTAAATTATTCCTGGTCATATGATTTTATTTTTGCTAGCTACAGTTCACACATGTTTTTAAATTTTGTTTTGTTTTTTAAATTTTATTTATTTACCACCTGAGGGCTTGTAATATACTAGACACTGTATGGATTTGGTGAACAAATCAAAAATATTTTCCTCATGGACTTTTTAGTTCCTTAAATCAGTGTTCCTATTCCTAGCCTAAAACCTGTATCACTTGAGTAAAAGCTAGAATTTTTAGCTATAATTTGTCCTGTTTCCACAGTTCTACATAGTCTTTTTAAATTACAGTTTTAGAATTAGCATACAAAGCAATGGTTTATAAAAAAAATGGCATTTTTATAAATACGTGTCATTACACTTTGTTCCAACTCCGTTTTTCTGTCCTCCTCCATACCTTATGTGCTGCATCTTGCTGGTGCCAACCCTCCCTTCAAATGTATCCCTTCTGCCTTCATGTCACATGTATTCTGCTACAGCCTCTGCATCTTCATCCCTTAAAATCCTCTCCTCAACTCTGATGATTTCCCTTCTAGTTTCATGATCTGCATTCATTCATATATGTGTAATTTTAAATATACTTTTCACAAATGAATTAAAACATGGTATATGTCTTTCTGTATTTTACTTTACTCTTAAAACAATGATTCTCACTCAATGCATTTTCCTGAAAAAAGAAAAAACCAATTTGAATTTTCCTTGTAACTGAGAAAATTCCACTGTGAGTTAATTTCTGTGGTGTGTATGAACCACAGTTCCTTTATTCATCTCTGGATTGACACATGGGCTGGCTTCATTTCCTATAGTGTAGATTTTTGTGTTGATTTTGTATCTGCTACTTTGTTAAAAGTATTTAGTGGAGCTATACCTTTTTTGTGGAGTTCCTGTGATCTTTGAGTATAATATCATGACATCTGTAAATAGAGAGAATTTAAATTCCTCCATTTTCTTTTGTATCCCATTATTTCTCTTGTCTTATTGATCAAGTATTGTTTTTTGCTGGGGAATAGTTTTTAAAGTCTTCCCAAGTGATTCCCTGGATTTTATTGATAACTTCTGTAAATCACACTCCTATCTTCACTTCATTAATTTATTAATTTAGATTTTCTTTTTTGATCAGTTTTGAAAGAGGGCCATTAATCTTATTTTTTTAAACCATACTTTAATTGAGCAACTCCTGATATTGTTCATCTAGTCTTGGTTTCATCTTTATCACATCTTGTCCTCTACTATTTCTGGGTATGATTTGTTCTTACCTTTCTATGACCATCAGATGCAGTTCATTGATTATTTGAGATCTTGTTTTTTTAATATAAGCATTCATAGCTATAACAATACTCTGAGAACCACTTTTCTGTTTCCCAACTGTTCCATCAAGGTGTGCTTTGCTTTTTATTTAATTCTAGTAAGTGTTTACTTTCTTCTCCAGTTTCTTTAATAATTCCCTGATGTTTAAACTGTTCGCCTCCATGAATTTGTTACTGGCATTCAGTTTTACTCCACTATAATCTAAGACATTATTCCAGTTTTTAAAAATGTATTAAGCCTTGTTTTTTGGTCTGGATGTTGCCTAATTTAGAGAGATGTTACATGCTGAGAAGAATGCACATTCTGTATTGTTGGGTAGAAAATTTTATATTTATCTGTTAAAGATATTTTGTTTCTGTTGTGGTTTAATCCTAAAGCTTTTTTCTTGACTTTTAGCTAGTTGACCTTTCTAAAGCTAAGACTGGATATCATTCTCACCCACTATTATTGTATCAGGACACACCTGAATTTAATGTCCATTAGTGCTTGCTTTATAAAACATAAAGCCCCAACATTCTGGGCATATATATTTACAATTGCTAAATATTCATACTGAATGTTCTCTTTATTAATATGCAGTGGCCATATTAATCTCTGATATCTTTCTTCACAGGTGTCAGAATCCCCAGAGTTGCTTGTTTGAACATCAGTTTGTTGAACATCAATTTGCTTGAAAGACTATTTTCCACCCTTTGACTCAGTATGTGGCATCTTTAACATATAATGTGTCCTTGGGATCTAGATATTTATCTACTCAGACAGGCTTTATTTATTTACTGGAGAGTTGAGCACATTACATTGACATTGAAGGTTATTATTGTGAAATGTTTAATAAATTCCTGTAATTTAGTTTTTCTTATTTGTTGTATTATAATTTGTTACTTTCATTTTCCTCTTACTATTATGATAGATTTTTACGCAGCTAAACATGATTGATTCCTTTCTAACTCTCTTTTGTTCATCTATTCCTCTCATTAAACGTATTCTTTTTCATTCATCATTCTCTGTAAACCGTGTTCCCTTTAGTATCCTCTGTAGTGCTAGTTTGGTATGAAGTTCCCTACTTTAAAATTGTCTTGAAATGTTCTCAGTTCTTTTGTTTGTTTGTTTGTTTTTTGAGACAGAGTTTCTCTGTAGCTTTGGAACCTGTCCTAGAACTAGCTCTTATAGACCAGGCTAGCCTCAAACTCACAGAGATCTGCCTGCCTCTGCCTCCTGAGTGCTGGGATTAAAGGCATGAGCCAGCCAATCTCAATTCTCAATCAACTTTTAAAGATATCTTTGCTGATCAGAGTAACTTTTGTTGGCAGTTATGTGCTTTCAGTGTTGAAATGCATTGTGGCACACTTCTTACCTTTCAGGACTACTGATGAGAGATATAATATTATGTATCAATATTGGCAACTGAGTTGACCTTTTTCCTTTACAATTTCTAATACTGTTGTTTGCTTTGTATCTCAACATTTTTAAATATTGTGGAGGAAGTTTGTCTCTTATCATGTCGTCTACATGTGGTCTTAAATTCCTCTTGTGTGGATATGTCTCTTTGTCTAGATATAGAGAGTTTTCTGCTATATCATTGACACATTATTTTTGTGCTTTTTAAAATAGATTTTTATTACTTCTCATTGATGCTTGGGTTTTTAAAAATTTTATCTTATTATTACAGACATGGTATTTATATTAATTTTTTCTTTACTGTTATTTAAATATAGTAGCCCTTGTCTTGTTCTCTATTCCTGATATTCTTCTAGTAAGATGTAAAGTCATATTTGAAGTTCCAATAACTTCTGAGGGGTTAGCCCTGTTCTCACAGTGCTCTATCAA
Organism: Chionomys nivalis; assembly: GCF_950005125.1. Taxonomy (NCBI): domain Eukaryota; kingdom Metazoa; phylum Chordata; class Mammalia; order Rodentia; family Cricetidae; genus Chionomys; species Chionomys nivalis. The sequence goes on from NC_080096.1 coordinate 72,588,785, forward strand.
GTATATCTGCTGGAATCACAGCCGAGCTGACTGATCTCCATGGGATTTGGATCAGAAAGACAATAGAATTTCATTACTGGCTTCTTTAAATAACCACTAGATAAGTGATCAATGATAAAAAGCAAAACCTGTTGCATCCTGTCATGGCATTGGGAAATTTTGTCCTCATGTCCATGTGTGTGATAGGTTTGGACAGCAGGGACTCCTTCAAAAGCCAGTGGAAGACAACATGCATCATTGCAACTTTGTTTGTAGAAATGGTGACATTTGAAAGACAATCTTCATTTTTTAGTGGTTTTCGAGTATACCTTTTACTTATATAAAAGTCAAAATATTGTCATTTATATACTAAATTTATCAAATGAAACTTATTTTTTATCCTCTCCCCCTTCTTCTGAGGATCACCTTTATGATGGTCACAATAACCAATTGCAGGGATTCATTATTGAGTGGGATTCTGGGTGTCATCTAAAATGTTAACCTGATTAAAACTTGAAACAGACAAGTTTCTAAATTTAAGTTGACTTGGGGAAAAGGCAATAGGAAGTATGGCATAGTGATGGGATTCCCCCATTTTTTGTTTTTATAATACCACTGCTAAGGTAAGGCACATTTCCTTACCATCTTCTCGGTGTTAATGATCCCCAAGTAATGGGCAGGATCTGCTTGCATTTGTTTTTTTTTTTTTTTTTTTCTTCCACCTTTCCATCTTTGTAACCATGTAATGATGAATTTGGGACACCTTTACTAATTATACATAAATGTGTACCTATAGTTTTATTTACACACATAACAGTATTTTTCAAGATACCATGATGACCCCACATATTTGGAGATTGTGTGAGATATGACTGTGAATGTTAGATACATATAAAAATAACTTTTCTAAAACATTTTTCATGATAACAATTTGAAGGGCTTTGATTAAGGATCAAACTGTATCACTGTGAAAATCAGAAAAACTAGTTGCTCTTCAGCAGAATGTGTGAGGAATGTAACTTTGAGCACTAATCAGGAACTGTGTCCACAATTTCTCTTTGTTCAGTAGCTAAATAGTACAATGGTCTAAAAACATGAGTTTTGTGTATTTCCCATATAGAACGTGTACTCAAAGCCATAATTGTTCCTGTAATCATCTGCTGAAACATCTGGAAGACATCACAGGACAGCAGTACCTTGGTAAAGTGCTTCATCGCCCTTCAGAGACTGAGTCCCTTCTGAGGATATTCACATTTTGTTAGAACTAGGGACAGATCCCCTTACTTTAACCCAAGACAAACTTTTGATTTAAAATATAGGTACCATAAATCACATTTCTCTGGGCTACTGAACATAACTCCTGGTTTTAAGTAAACGTATACAGGAAGCACACTATAATCACAAGGAAAGCATATATAGAACAAACCAAAAGTGAATGACTCAGATAAAGCTGGCCAGTTGCCTGACGCTGACAATAGAGTTGGTTTCACAATAAAACAAACAAGCAAGCAAACAAACAAAAAACCAAAAACCAAAACAACAACCCTAAAAGCCCCAAGAAACTGAAAATGATGTAGTTACATTATTGGATCCACGTCTACATTAAGGTAGTATTCTCAGTGCATACATGATCATGATCAGTGCACCAAGCCAAGCAAACCCTGGTCAGAATGTTTATTTCTATGGTTCTGATTCTCTCGGTCACATCTACAGTGAAACATCTCAATGCTGTGGACAGTTTTTCCTCTTTCCATATGTTATATCACTAGAAGAAGGTTGCAGGTAGTCCAAGACAGAAAAATGTCCTCAGAATCAGGTATGTCACCACGACTGCCCTTTGGATTAGTATTGAACTTTCTGCAGGAGAAATATTGCACTGTCATGATTTCTAGCAGGTACCATACTGTACCAAAATCAGTCATACACTATTCCATGAAAGATGCCCCAGCAGCATCCTTGTTAAGCAAGGCTTGCTGCACGGCATTGTCAGGAACTGTTTCTGCTCATAGATAAAATCTTTTCTTGTGCTGCCTTCCTTATAGCTAAGCATTTATGTAAGTCATGCTCCTTCTTCTCATAAATTTGTTATTATAACTTTGGCAAGCCATAGTAATGTACTAAGAAGAAAGTCATGCTTTCAGAAATGATGGAAAATTAACACCTTGCAGTGAAAAATGTTTCCATTCATAAGGGTGTTTATATTAGTAGGACTGAGTAGAAGAAAATTATTTTTAAAACCCAAACATTTCTCTAAATGATAAATGTCACTCCAGCTTCATGTCAGGGTTTGTAAAAGACTGCATCACTATGTATTTTCACTTTCTTATTATATATATATATATATATAAAATAAGAAATATATATATATATATATATTCTACCAAGAAAAATTAAATGAGTAAAAAAGAAATTGGTGAGATCAGTGAACTGAGCAGAAGAAATAAAAAAGAGTGTCAGAAAGTAGCTAGCCTAGTGATCTGGAAATCAGCTCTTTTCAGTAAACAGTCTGAGAGCTAAGAGCAGATTTGGGCCAGTGTCCTGTCTGCTGCTGTTTTCACATCAACACTGCCACATCTGTGTAAAATGCTTTGCTTGTTTTTTTTTTTTTTTGACGCATATCTCAATATGGCAAATCTTTTGAATTCTGCTGAGTCCTTGACCAAGCTCATAAAAACCTTGCAAACTGGTTCAACAGAAAACAGGCTGCTATTTGAGAGGCTTGTCTGTTCTTCACAGAGCAGAGAAGACAAATGCCACTGGCACCCAGGGCTCATGCTAATACATGCTAATATTTTCTCTCCCTGAGTTCACCTCCTCCATTCTAAACCTGGGCTCAATCATGAGCAAACTTTAATGGATTTTGTTTTTTAATCCATTCAACTAACGTGTGTCTTTTGGTTGGGTAGTTGAGGCCATTAATCTTTAAAGTTGTTACGAAAATGTATGCTGATTGCCATTATTATTAATAATTATTGTTATTTTTACTATTTTCGTTCTAAGTTCTGTGTTTTAGTAGCTATAGCTTCATTTGATTTTATTCTAGTCTCTTGACTGTACTTATTGCTTCTTCATCCAGAGGATTCTCTGTAGGGTTGTTTTGGTAGTCATGACTTCTCTAGCCTGTCTCATGGAAAGTTTTATAACTTTTATTAATTGTTGATATCTGTTTTCTAGACTGTAATTTCAGTACACCCTTTGGTGGCAAGGATTTCATTTTGAAGCAGTTACTAAATCTTGGGCATATTCATCATTGACTAACTTGACATCTTCCTCTTTGTACATGTTTACTCAAATCTTAAATATGCCAACCTCCTGGACTTTGGTTGATGTAAGGGTGAATTTTTATTCAGGATCACCAAAGACCATTCCATAAAGTTTCAGCTGAAACTAGTGCAATTCAGTACATGTAACATTTCATTGCCTATCTTTAGTTCAAACAGTACAGAAACCATTGATGTAGCAGTCTTTCACACAAAGTATTGAAGTACTATCATGAGACTCTAACCCTTCAAACACCTGGTTACCTTCTCTGGTCATGCCTCACTTCTTTGGTTCATAATGGTTAAATGTAAAGGAAATGTTGCACCTTCTAGAAACCGGTCATTCCCATACAACCATGTTCATAAGAATTGATCTTCATATCCTTTCTTTAAGTCTATAAATAGATCCATGTTACACAGAATCCACGCTGACTCTTCCATAAGGAATTACTATTAAGTAGAGCCAGTTATAAGCAAACAATCCAATAATTAAATTCCGTGGGGTGTGTGGGTGATGGAGTTAGTGGCTATGTGATATCCAGTTCATGTGGGGCTGCTCTAGTTACTACACTACCCTTTCAATGAGTTATTAAAAACTTCATGTATATGCTATATAATAATGTATTACAATAAAATCTCTCAGGTCTTATCAAATCTATTTTGACAGCTTTTCTTCAAGAAGCTTATTATAACTAAGTTTCCAAATTAGTTATTGTTCACTTTACCTGAATTGTAGTTCCTTAAATTTTGCCTGTGGTCACAATTTCTTCGCAATTTCTAATCTTAGGTTTCCTACCCCTTGGTTTCTCCCTGTTTAAGATTCAAAGAATTCAATTATGTCACCGTTTTCTCCAGAAAACAGATTTTAGATTTATTCGTAATATCATATTTGGTGTGTTTCAAATCATCAGTTTTTTAAATTATTCAAAAATTATTTGTATCCCGTGATACATGAAATGAAAGTTGGTAGTGAAACTATGTTAGTTCCCAATCTCAAACCCTAAAACAGCAGTACCTCTGACAATATCCTAAACAACAGTCTGGTTTCAGTTCAGGCTATACTCAAGACTTTTGTCAGTTAGATAAAACTTAAACTGAGTATCCTTTACAAGTTTCTGTTTGCCAGACAGAGCCACTTCCCTCATCTCTCACTACCTCTGACTAATTGGTTAACTGGCTCCCTATTAGAGCATCCCTATGACACATATCAAAGCCCAAACTTACCTTCCAGGCTATTCCTGTTTGTACACATCCCACAGCCACCTGCTCTCTCTGTAACTGGACAAACCTTCCCTACCTTTTGACTATCTCTTTGACTCCAAAGAGGTAGTGTTGGTGTCTTCGGAATATCCCAAATGCCTGTGACTATTTTCTCTATTACCTGAGAGATAGCCATGCACAAACTTCATATTTCCAATAAACCTTCCCACACACAGAGTAGCCAAATTTTGTAATTTCACTATGCCCTTGCTTACACTGCCTAGGGAAACAGTGGGTGCAATAGGCAGAGTGGAAAAGGGAGGGTAAATGTCTACAAGAGTAAACCTAACATACTTGCATGAATGCAATATCAATATTTATGTCAAATTACATTAGTCAAAGAATAACCCCTATAGCAATCAGATAATTAAAATTTTATTATTTTTCATGGTAAGTACATGGTTTTAAAAACAGTTAATAGACACATAGATATTAAATGAAAAGACTTTTTTTTAAAAAAAGAATAATTTTTGCTAGAATCTGAAAACAGAGAGAGGACTGAGTTTAAGTAATATCAAAGACAGCCAGGCACTTCCTCCAGTAGTCAAATAAGAGAAGTAGTGATGAAAAGAAAGAAAGGCATTTATTTAGCACTGGGCAAAGGTCTCAAAGTCACCACTCTTTGCCAAGGGTTTTACAGGATCTGTGCCCACTTAAGCTGTCTGGGTCAAACTATGTTCTGATTGATAATTAGCTCAGGTCAGGCTCTTCTACTTCTTGCTGGCTCCCTAAAGTCATTACCACTTCAGGACTACTTAGCATCAATAACGTCAATTACTCCTGTTTAGGTGGCATTGCTGTGATGAATAATCTGTTAGTAAGGCTCACTGTTCTTGGAATCCAGAAAATACCTTAATGTTATGGCAGGGGCACTGTCAGTTTTAGATGGATACTCTTAAGAGAGTAGCATGCCTGTTTGCATTGTGTAGCAAGTTCTAATGCACAGTTGACAAATAAGACATGGAAAAATAAGTCAAAGGTGCCTGTGACCTTATGTTTAGGTATTCAATATATTATCTAAGGTCCCAGCAAGATTCTGCACTTTCAGTAAAAGTAACAACTATGTTCCTCTTACACTCAGTAGTTGAGGAATATGAAGTCTTCTTCCTATATGTATAAATTGTTACATGTGGTTTTTTTTATTAATTAATTTATTTAATTATTAAAGATTTCTGCCTCTTCCCCGCCACCACTTCCCAATCCCTCCCCCTCCCCCAATCAAGTCTTCCTTCCTCCTCAGCCCAAAGAGCAAGCAGGTTTCTCTGCCCTGTGGGAGGTCCAAGGACCACCCACCTCCATCCAGGTCTATTAAGGTGAGCATCCAAACTACCTGGGCTCCCACAAAGCCATTACGTGCAATAGGATCAAGAACCCATTGCCAATGTTCTTCAGTTCTCAGTAGTCCTCATTGTCCATTATGTTCAGCGAGACCGGTTTTGTCCCATGCTTTTTCAGACCCCGGCCAGCTGGCCTTGGTGAGTTCCCGATAGAACATCCCCATTGCCTCAGTGTGTGGGTGCACCCCTCGCAGTCCTGAGTTCCTTGCTCGTGCTCACTCTCCTTCTGCTCCTCCTTTGGATCGTGAGACTTCAGTCCAGTGCTCCAATGTTGGTCTCTGTCTCTGTCTTCTTTCATCGCCTGATGAAGGTTAATATTCAGGGGGATGCTTATATGTTTTTCTTTGGGTTCACCTTCTTATTTAGCTTCTCTAGAATCACGAATTATAGTCTCAATGTCCTTTATTTATGGCTAGAAACCAAATATGAGTAAGTACATCCCATGTTCCTCTTTTTGGGTCTGGCTTACCTCACTCAGGATAGTGTTTTCTATTTCCGTCCATTTGTATGCAAAATTCAAGAAGTCATTGTTTTTTACTGCTGAGTAGTACTCTAATATGTATATATTCCATACTTTCTTCATCCATTCTTCCATTGAAGGACATCTAGGTTGTTTCCAGGTTCTGGCTATTACAAACAATGCTGCTATGAACATAGTTGAGCATATGCTTTTGTTGTATGTTTGGGCATCTCTTGGGTATATTCCCAATAGTGGTATTGCTGGGTCGAGAGGTAGGTTGAACCCGACTTTCCTGAGAAACCGCCACACTGCTTTCCAAAGTGGTTGCACAAGTTTGCATTCCCACCAGCAATGGATGAGAGTGCCCCTTTCTCCACAACCTCTCCAGCAGAGGCTATCATTGGTGTTTTTGATTTTAGCCATTCTGACCGGTGTAAGATGGTATCTTAATGTTGTCTTGATTTGCATTTCCCTGATTGCTAAGGAAGTTGAGCACGATCTTAAGTGTCTTTTGGCCATTTGAACTTCTTCTGTTGAAAAGTCTCTGTTCAGCTCAGTGCCCCATTTTATAATTGGATTGATTAACCTTTTACGGTCTAATTTCTTGAGTTCTTTGTATATTTTGGATATCAGACCTTTGTCAGTTGCGGGGTTGGTGAAGATCTTCTCCCAGTCAGTGGGTTGCCTTTCTGTCTTAGTGACAGTGTCCTTTGCTTCACAGAAGCTTCTCAGTCTCAGGAGGTACCATTTATTCAATGAGGTCCTTAGTGTTTGTGCTGCTGGGGTTATACATAGGAAGTGTTCTCCTGTGCCCATGTGTTGTAGAGTACTTCCCACTTTCTCTTCTATCAGGTTCTGTTACATGTGTTTTAATGTATTAAATCTTATTAATCACACTTAAATCCATTTTTATCCTTCTAAAGTTTTTGAGGTAGCTCATTCCTATTCTTAAAATTCATCATCTAATATACATTTTTAAGACTGAAAAGAATAATATACATTTCACTTGGTTTAATTTATCCCAAACTACAAATGGGTAAAACAGAACAATTTCCCACAAGATAATGTACAAAATTCTAAAATGCTTATTGGTTCATCCATCACTTATAGAAATTTAAATGATTGTTCTGGACAGGCTAAACATGTACATGTTTAAAACTATACTTTTACAATCAATCACCTATGCTTACCCACTGTCCCATTTGGTATCTTTGCTTCTCGTTTGTACATGTTCTGTTCTGTTTTTATTCTGTAAACATACGTTATAAAATAACATTTGTATATGTAATATACTTATTTGTCATCTTTACTATAAATATTACCTCTTAGCTTCCAGACACCAATATTTTACCCTTGGTGTTTCCTTTGTGATTCAATTCAATGTAGTTAACCATTACTTTCAACTTTTCTTTATCTTGAGGAATTTTTTGGTAAACAGAAATTAGCTTCTGTAAGGCCAAATAGATGGTATTGTTTTACTGAAGAATTTAGCTCATACTGTGGTTTAGACACTTGAGATTTTCCTTCATTTATAACTTAAGGTTACTTAGCTTTCCACTGTATTTTCCTCTTGTACTGTTCTTGCTGACTGATCTAAGCAATATTCATTCCATTTCCCATGTGAACTTGATAATTTACTTTTTCTAATCTATCTGCCTTTACTCTCTGTCTCCCTATGATTTGAGACCCACACATGTTTCTACACTACATAAAATCAATATACTATTGTGCCTACTTAGAGTGGAGTTCTGGCTCCGTAATACATTGTGCTTTCTCCTCAATAATATAGTTTTTAGAAAATACTTTTACTTTCCTTTCCCCCATCATTCCACTTTTTAATATTTAGAATTTCCTGAGTATATTCACAGTATCTAAAAGATTCTTAATACTTGTACCGTATATTTTTAAGAGGCTGGAACTAATGGGCCAGGCAGTGATTAAAAGAATACAGTTTCCGTGTAATTATTTCGGGGCATAAGCTAAGCCATGCGGGCGGCCGGGTGCCGGGGATACAGCCCTGCCGCTTTTATTACAACAATATTTCGTGGATTTATTATTGATATCAAAAGGCAGGTAGGGCTGAGGATAGAACCCTGCTATAACCTTCTACCCTTATCATCATTTTCTGTTTAGGTTCCTTGCCCCTGCCATTCCTTAAACAGTGTCTGATCACCCCTCCCTGGGGAGGTCCAGGCAGAAGTTCCCTTACTTTTTCTTTTTTATTGATTTTTATTGAGCTCTACATTTTTTGTAGTGGTAGTGGTCTTAAGCCTTCATTTGAATTGTATATTGTGGTATTAAACAAGAATATAAAATCATAGATACAGGGGGACAGGCCAACAGACAAAATAACCCCGAAACAATTATATAAATGTCTTAGCTAGGGTTTATATTGCTATATTTTCTGCTTGTGGTTTACAGAAGTCATAAGAAAGAGAATTCTGAGGAAGTCAGAATAGTTGAGGCTGTGAACAGAGGAACTTACAGCTCAAGGCAAATTGTTCTCTGAAGAATTCATCTTGTTTTTCATACAATTTCAGATCTTTTGGAATTAGTTTCTGTTCTTTAGCATTTCTGTTATTTTTGAAATGGCCTTTAAACCTCTAAGCTTTTTAAACTCAGTTATTTCACCAATTATTTTCATATATGTTGTTGAATTCTAATAAAAGTGTGTTTTCCATTTATGATCTACTACCAAGTATATTTAATTTTGCAATGAGACCAACAAACCAGCCAGCCAACCGACCAAACAAATAAGAAGTTGAAAACAACAAATACCCCTATTTAAAAAATACTTGTAAATTACATTATCATAAATATAAAACATTAAAAATGTGGTGCATCAAATGGTTTTTCAACATGTACTTTCTCATTGCTTGAATTTCTTTTTCCCATTTTAACATTTTCTTACCCCTGAAAATTACAATCTTTCATTTTAGCAGTCCAGATTTGTGTTTAGGTTAGATTTATGTGTCATAGCAGTAGTTCATCTGGTTCTTCCCATTGTATTTTAGAATTGCATATATTAGTGGGAATACAAGGGTGTTTCAAAAACTGCCTGATCATCCCTTAATTAGTCAGAGTTATATTGCTGCGAAGAGACACAATGATCATGGCAACTCTTATAAAAGAAAACATTTAGCTGAAGCTTGCTTACAGTCTCAGAGGTTTAGTTCATTATTGTCATGTAGGGGATCATAGAGGTGTACAGGAAGACATGGTGCTAGAGAAGCTGAGAGTTCTACATCTGGATCTGCAGGCAGGAAGGAGAAAAAGATACCTGGCTTGGGCTTTCGAAACCCTAAAGACTACACCCAGTGATATACTTCATCCAAAAAGGCCACACCCACCCCACCAAGGGAAGGTCACCTAATCTTTCTAAGTAGTGTCACTTCCTGATTAAGGTTAGCATTCTAATACAAACCACCACACCTCTTTGTGTGTCTTTTTATCTAAGTTAAGAGGGATGTCTAAGTAGGCTTGGACATCTGTATGTAGTGACTGCCTACCCTGAGGTGTTTCTTCTAACACTCCACTGTGCTCTTTCTAAAAAGAACATGTGTCTCCTTCAATACTGTGCTCCTAGAATTGCTAAACTGAAAGGAACAAGATTGCAATAAGGAAAAGTTACAGAAAAATACAAAATTAGATATTAGGGTATTAGCAGGATAACTATGCTGAATTTTAGCCAATAAACAAATCTTCTGAATAGAATTATTTAAACAAAAATAAATGAATTATTTGAAATGTAATAAGAAGATATCCAGCAATCAGCTCAGAATAAACCAATGGAATATTGGTCAAACAAAAGAGAATACTTGAATATGTGAGTATCCTAAGGAGAGCTCATTAACAACTACATCAGGAAGCAACATTGATGGCTAGGAACAAAGGTCCTGTGTTGGTACCTGTATAGCACCAATCCCGATCAAAGTGGATCATTTTTGAGGCCCCGTGTTGGGTGCTAAACTATTAACTGCAAAGCACAACTCTCACCTCAAAAGAAAAAAAAGACCTAACTGATTCTGAGCCAAATATAAATGCTCATGAACCAGCAAAACAGATTAATGTTGTTCCCAAAGCATGCTCCAATGTAGGAAGTGTTTGGTGTAGTCTTGTTTGTAAACTTAAAGTATTTTAAAAGTTTTGCCTGTTAGTTGGAAGAATACTAAATTGAAAACAGAGATGGGGAAATGAATGTCTATTAAATGGTCAAAAACAGAAGTTCTCAACATGTGGGTTCTCAACCCAACAGTGGTTGTATATCAGATGTCCTGCATATTAAATATTTGTGTGACAATTCATAACAATATCAAAAATTATTAATTTTAAGGTTGAAGTTTACTGCAATATGAGGAACTGTATTAAAGTGTCACACCATTAAAAAGGTTGATAACCACTAGCCTAAAAGCAGCCCAAGATAATTTGATTTTGGATCTACAACTTTCCAGTTCTCCTCATTTGGCAAATTCTAATCAATTAGCCCTATAGAATCATTAACATAGATTTACTATTTTACTTTCTATTGGTATAATATACACAAAAAGCAACTTGGGACAGAAAGTTTAGGCTTACATGTCCTGATCATAGTCCATCATGAAGGGAAGTCAGGGCAGGAATCCAAACAGGAGAAAAACTTGGAGGCAGGGAGTGTGAAGAAATGATGCCAATATGTTCCTGAGCCTCAGTTTTCTTTTATGACCCAGACCTACTTTCCCAGATGGGCCCACCCATTGTAGGCTGAGTGAGTTCACAGTGGGCTGGCCGCCCTCACATCAATTATTAAAGAAAAAATTACCCACAGACTTGCCCAAAGGGCAGTAATTGAGGTTTCTTCTTCCATGATGATTCTAGCTATGCCAACTTGAGAAAAAGCTAACCAACACAAAGCCCTGTCATTTTTCTGGGAACAATTCATATCTCCTTTCAAAAAAATGCTAGATTGATTTTTTTCAACAAATGTGTTACTAAAAAATAAGCTAGAAGTGTCTTCCTTGCTAAAGTGCTAGTTTCAAAGTACAAAATAAGGAGTATAGAAACAGAGTGACTAAGAATTTGTTACTTAGCTCACTATCTGTAGAGATTACCACTCATTCATTTTCTCTTCTGAAGGATAGACTGATGCATTTGCTTCAGTAAGAAGTACACTGGACTACAAAAAAGAAGAGTGAGAAGTTGCAAATATGGATAATTGAAAACTTGGAAATATGGGGTAAATGCAAACTTGTTTTGACGGTGTCCCCAAATGCCTTTCAGTGACACAGTGAAGGAGGAGGCTGTTTGACTCAGATGAGGCCATGCGATAGTCTTCTTCTGATTTAATATTCTTAATTGAATTAAGATTTTCTCTAAAAACATTTTTAAGAGTTATATCCAACCATAAAAGACCAGAAACAGGATGAGATCTGCTTCATGTCTGAAGACCCGCAGCTTCCAGAACGTATGTTGACTGCCCTGCTCACTCAGGCCCTAACTAGAGGACTAGCTTGTCCAGTTCATTTTCATTTGTAAGTCACCCTATTTCCAAGCAAAAGGAACTGTTGTCCTTCTTGCTATCTATAGACACATAAAGAAGGTCAGGGATAGACTTCTGTTAAGTTTCATTTGGTGGAAAAGGTGTCGGCTAGCTTTGGAAGAGCACGAACGGATAAAAAATGAAATTCCTCTAAAATGACAACAATTTGTCTTCACCAGAGATGTTACAGTAGATATTCTCAATCCCCCAAACTATTTAAATATATTCAGTTTCATCTTAAGATGTTCTTATATGAGAGCTTATAATTGAAGTTAAAATAAAATTTATGTCCTGGAAATTCTAAAGCATGCATGGGCAGCCCATATATGGCAGCTCTGTTGAACTAGTCCTTATAGAGCTCATAATTAAGGAGCCCAAATTTGGGCTTCAGTATCTCTAATGTAATATTCTTCTCTCTCCATTCCTATAGCTAATATAATATTCTGAAACATGCATGCCTTCTAACATTTGCTATATTTTTATCTTTTGATACGGAGGTTTAAATGAATATACAAAACCAGGTGACAACTTGTGTTTTGCCTTCTCTAGTGTCCTTTGATTTGTTTTTGATACATCTATCATGCATCATGTTGAAGGAAAGGCATCTGAGATATGGTTCTCAAATTATCTATCTTTAATTCTCAGAATGGCAATGGACTTTTACAGGCATCCTGATATTGATTGATATGCAGATTATTTTATAATTTGTTGGGGAAGAAAGGGAAAACAGTGGCCAGCAAGCTTTCAGGCACAACAAAAACACTGAAGAGATACTTTTTTTTTTCTTTTTTGAAAACAGAACCACATTAGCCAAAGTAAACTGTAATAAGCAGTGATTGATTCAGATATAAAGTAAAAGGTTCTTCCACTCAAAACTGAGAGCTATGGTGTCATGTGGCCTCTGGATTTCTGCCACTTGGAAAATCCCTTTCCTGTTTGTCTTCACTAGTTCATTCCATTGACAGACAAAGATGCAATAGTCTGGCTTTCTTAATAACTTTCAAGAGGCTGCTGAGACACCATAAAACATTGGGAGAACACCTTGTCCCTGTGAAACCTGTGCTAAGGGAGAGGCCTCAGGACCTCCCAGATGTGTTCATTCCCTCAGATGCCAAAGCACATGTGCATTGTACAACCTTCTTCCAGGAGCCTCATCAGGCCTTGCAAGCAGCCTTGTATTCAGAATTTGGCTTCTCATGTTAGTTTCACCACAGGGAAGAATAAATTAAACAACATTACAGCTGTTACATTCATCTCTGATGAACTGGAATTACTGGCCTTTGTTTTGGAGAAACGAGTCTCAACGTGGGGTGTTTAGAGAACCCAACTTCGGAGATTTTGACCTGAAAAACCAGTGATGATTCAGGCTGTTGTATCTGGAGCCTCATAGCAGCTGCTATCTCATTACTACTGAGGGGGCACGCCTTAAATCTGTAGGTTTACCTTAGACTCTCCTGAGTTATATTGTCCTATTTTTCTAGTGCTGAGATTGCTATACTTAACTTGACTTTCATTGATTTTGTTGGCATTTCCTAAAGTAATATTTATGGATAAGCTAAAAGGATTATGACTGATGTTGATAACAAAAGAAAGCTTACTTAGCTATCTAAAACAAGATTCATTTAACCTATCCACCATGCACTTAAGCCCCACAGTTGAGCTGTTTTTCATGGCAGATGTGTGTTGGTTTTGACCCTAAAGTGCTGGAGGTTGTGCAATTAACTTAAAATTTGATACTTGAAAGTTTTTTTTAATGTACTGAATGTTTACATTTTTAACAAATACATCTGTTAAAATCCCAGTCTCTAAAGAGGTAGTGTTAGGAGTTAGACTTTGGGGAGACAATGAGGTCATGATGGACTTAATGCTCATCTGAGCAGGAACGGGAACAAGTTCTCTCCATACTTTTTTCATATGAGGGTGCAGAATAAGAGTGACATCTGTAAATCAGAAGAAAGCTTTACCTAGTAAAGGTCTACTAGAGCTAGAACTTCCAAGAAATTCCCATTCCCTGGACTGTAGTACATAAATGCGTGTTGTTTGGTAAACTCAGTTTTGTAAGAATTTTTTCCCAGAGGAAGAATCTAACCCCTCCTTATAAGGCCTTAATGACAGACCATAGAACAATTCCACCATAGTTCACCATGGTGAACAGATGAGTTCATTGGACTGACTTACAGAGCATGCATGAGGAATAACTTGCTGGAGAATAGGTGACCCCGAGACTGCTACACTAGAACGTCTTCGCTTGTCATAGAGAGTGACTCCCTCATGGCCACACAGATAGAGCTCCCCATTTGGCTAATCCTTCTTAGCCTGTTTACTCTAGTACACTCTAGCATTTCGCAAGATCAAGAGATGTACCAGAGAGTGGTCAGAATATCAACTCAAGTCCAGTAATCCTCCCTGCCTCTTTTAGCAGTGAATATTTATAGTCAATAAGCCTTGAGGGATCTCTTGCAAGTAGTTTAGATTATGATAGTGGCTCTTTTGCTTGCTAGAAAGGGCTCCACAGCATCAGTTTAAGGTACTCTGGATTTGTAATTGCTGTTTGTTTATTGAACCCAGGGTATTGATTTGTAGTCTTGAATTTGTTGCAGCCTCCTCCCCAACATTGGAGTGGAGGTGTGTACCATCAAATGTGGCTCAGTTTATGGTATGTTGTATGGCTTCTTGAACTGATCAAGATAATGCTGTTTCAGAATTCTTGGGGTTCCTAATTCGTACACTCCAGAATGGAGTCATCATACAGGAAGGCTGACAGGAAGAACCTATCCTCATGTGTGCTATATTTTGTCTAGCCTCACTTCTTGTCATTATTTGCTGTGTCTCACTCCTACTGAAAATATCCATGTACTTGTTTGCTTTGTGATGTAAAGCTCTTCTAAGATCCAAACCAGATTCATCCTCCCTCCATATATAGTTGTCTAGAGAAACCTCTGACCCATACAAATGGCTGATAATTCCCACATTTGTTTGATTTTAGTATTTCCCAGATCAGTAATATTACTTTACTCCATATGAACTGAGTTTTTATAACCAATTTGCTTCTTAAAACAAAAGCTCAAAAAGCTTCCACAAACTTCAGTACCTACAGAATCTGGATCTGCTCTAGGACACCAAAACCAGGTATGGGATTCAGTTGCTGTACTTCAAGGTAGTCAAAGAACTTGAGTGTGTAGCTTTGCAGACCCACTAAGCTAAGTCCAGGAACTTGGCTGAGAAATGCAGAGTGTAACATAAATTCTGCTTCATGCATATTTTTATAATCATTAATCTCAATTTTATACATGTACATAATGCATATTGAGTAGTCTTAAAACTCTCTCTCTCTGCCATCTATCTTTCTACTTAGAAGTCCATTCAGATGTTGGTCCCATTTGAATGCTTTAAACTTTTTGAAAGTGTTTCTAATTCTAAAAAAAAAAATGTTTCTTGGGTTTCCTCTAAGTGATTGCTGTGATATGTAAGGAGGGATGGAGCTGGTTAGGCTTGGGTGAAGTAGGATTCACTTACTGGGGCTGGGTGGACCACATGTGGTAGTTATGCAATGCAGGATCAGAGGTGGAGAGGGTACTGGGTCTGCGCACCTGGACTTCCTCAGACAGCTGCAGTCCTCTATACTGGAGAGGAGTGGGCCTGGGGCCAGGGGTCAGTGTGACTGGGGTGTTTCACTGGAGCTGTGGCTGGAAGGACCTCAAGGAGCAGTTGTAGCAAGGGCAAACAGACAAAGAAGGATAGGATCAGAGTGATGTTAGGGGCAGCTATAGGGGTGGCAGAATCAAGGGTGAGAGAGTGACCAGGTAGGCATGACTTGTCAGAGCCAAGGTCAGAGGGATCACTTGAGACAGCTTTGGGGTGTGAGACAGGAGACAGAACTGAAAAGTGTCAGAATGGGGGAGGGCCACTCACAAGGCAGAAGGCTAGAGGGATAGCACGGAGCAGCTGTGGGACATAGGACCAGAGGTGGCACAGGTTTGATGGTTTTTAAACATGTATTTTTCTTATTTTAAATTTGAATTCCTTAAAAGCAAGCACTATTTATTTTCTAGTTCTAAGTACAGATCAGAGTATGTTGGAGAGTCCTAATAAGATGTGCAAAGCAAAAGACCTTGTGTTAGGGCATGAACCCTGATAACCAGCTATATTATGTTGTCAGCCATGTTGCCCAGTAGAACTACAATAAATATAATGATGGCCACACAGGACATCATGATTTGTATTAATTCAGATGTCCCACATGTCATGTGTGGCCAGCAGCTACAGTGGCTATTGACAGTTTAGAGAAAAGGCTTAAAAATAAACCCAGTGACACAAGGCTTGAGACATGGCTCAGTGGTAAGGAGCAGTGGCTGCTCTTCCAGAGAACCTCTCTTCCAATTTGCAGTTACAACCATTTTCTGAGTTTGTTATCTTGCATGAGGAAGGGAAAAAAAGGAAAAGCTGTCATCAGGAGTACCTTTCATTATTGTCTAGCTTATGCTATGGGCACACACTTCTCACTACAGTAAAACAGAGGCAGTTGTTGCTTTAGTGTGTGTCTGATTTCTTGGAGGACACTTATTTTCTGGGCCAGAACTTTGTGCATATGGACTTTCTTCCTCCTCCTCCTCTTTCTCCTTCTTCTTCTCTTCTTCCTCCTCTTCCTCCTCCTCCTTCTCCTTTCTTCCTCCTCCTTCATCTCCTTCTTCCTTTTCCTCTTTCTCTTTTTCTTTTCTTCTCCTCCTCCTCCTCTTCCTTCTCCTTCTTCCTCTTTCTCTTCTTCTCCTTCTTCTCCTTCTCCTCTTCCACCTCCTTCTTTTTCTTTTTTAATTCTTCTCTTTCTTTTTTAATGTAGGGGTTGAGGGTAAGGACTCAGGTATCAAACAGACTCTAAGATCAGAAGGATAAATTTGTTTGGAACAAAGCTGTTGAGAAAGGAAGATAGATGAGTGTTAAATAATTAATTATCTGAAAAAAAATAGCAGAGGAATGAGAGGCATTGCTAGAGGTCTTTTTCCTACGTTGGCACATTTGAAAGAAGATTGGGGTCCATGAGAGTAAAATTTAATGGTACTGATCAGACCATGAGGCAGGAAGCTTGTCTCATGCAAACAAATTCTGGCATTAACAGGTGACAGTACTAAATGGGTTTCTGAGCCATGTGTTCTTCAAATGTCTTTAACAGAAGGGTTGCCTGAAGTGACTTTCTGCAGTTCCCACTGTTTTAGCAGGTCAAGAAGGAGGTGGAGGTAAGGATTGAATGCCTGCAGAAAGAAAGCACATCCCTTTGACTGGAAAAAAAATTAAACCTTTTCTACCTGTCTTGGTGGCATAGAACTATGGACTGATAAGAATGAAGGAGCTGGGTCACAGCCATGAGAACTAGGTTTGCACTTCTTGCCCCACAGTCTCTGACGTGTCCTTCTCTCATCTTCCTTTCTCTCCCTTGCCCTCCTGTTACACTGTGATGAGAAACAAAATCAGCCCTCTGTCTCAGTGTGTGGGTTCTGAGGCATTCACTGTTAGACTGTTTATTTTATGTCTCTAGCTTGGCACTGAGGAGAGATTGAAAAGCACCAGCCCCAGGAGCTCTTGATCTGCTCCTCATGAATGCTGCATTCATCACTTAGACGTAATATATTTATAATCAGGGCCAAGGCAACATGACCTTGTTTAATTCTAAATAGATCACAGGCAGCCAGACATGGGAGCTGCTGACTTTAAATCAGATGCAAGATGTGTTAGCCATCAAGGACTTGCTTATAATTCCGTTGATCTCACTTTGATAGCTTTCTTTTCTTGCTGCTTTTATAAAGAGAAACGGGAAAAGGTGTTAGATGAAGTGGATGTTGTAGGGGCTTCTCTTTACAGCCAGACTTCAGGGAAATCTAAAGTTGTTCCTGTGTGCATTCTGTTGGAAAGACGGGTGTAGTGGGAAGTATGAGGATGACAGCCTTAGGTTTGGATCTTCCTACACAAAGTAATTAATTTCCAAGACCTCCCCCCACCTTTCTAGAAACATTAATCACAAAAATTAAAACAAGAACCCTAGAAAGCAAACAAAAAGAAGTCAGTTATTTATTGTCTTCCTGTGCAAGTGATGTTAGGAGAACCCACCAGGGATCTTTAGGGACAACTTTTTTCTTCCCAGGTCTTTGCCTGAGGTCAGTCCTGTGTGTAAATATTCTTTTAGAATGACAACTCCAATCCCCTTAGGTTCTTCTACCCATTCCTCCTTTCTTCTGCTGTAAATATTACTAACAAATAAGGCTGCAACCCCTTTCTGTAACTAGAACTGTCCTGAAGAGTCAGAATGGTGGGGTCAGCTCAGCCTGCTGATTTATTTTTGCTGGTTTTACAGTGGGGACCTGTGTGAGCACTGATGCTGTAAGGCACCTGGTTATTCATGAGCTTACAGCTGGATGCTCTCTTTCCCACCCACCCCTCTATCCACTGTTTGCCCTGTTACAAAGTATTCTATCTCGGAGATGAAACGAGTCAGGGCTAAACTAATTAACTAACCAGCAGTGATCTACAGCTTCAGTACCTTGCATTCCTGAAGATTTATCCCATTTCAAATTCATTGCCATTTTCCTCCAGGGAAATAAAGATTGCTGCCTATTAAAGATGGGGACAGAAAAAGGCACCTTCACTGGAGACAGCCTGTACGAGAAAATAATACTGTAATCATTCCCTCCAATCAGCTGAAAAGGATTAAATCTTCTGCTTCTAAAGTAATGTTCCGATTGAGCCTTGGGGAAGAATAATTCATGATTAGGGAGAAGGCTGGCCTAGCAAATGTGAACATTATGTCCATTACTTAAACACACTTCCTGGGCTGACTGCTAATGTACCCAAGGGACTCACAGCTCCAGCAACTGATGGGCGCAATGAAACGGGCAGACAAGGACAAGAAGCATTATCATCTGCATTCAACAGCACTACACAGACTTTACCACTGCTAAATCACTGCCTTTGGTAAATAGCCCAGATAACTCATTTTAATAGAAGAATTCTTCTTTTCTTTATGTGTATTAAACAACAGACTGTTGTGAGCGGTGGCAGTGTATTGATTCCTGGGAAAGACCGTGTGAATACCAATTCTGTAATTTATGCTGTTTTGTGGCTCTGGCTCTTTTTGTTATGCATAGTGTATTAAACATTCAATAGCTCAATTTAATCTTTCCAGTCAAATTGCACAGCACATCTTGCCAGATAGTGGTTGTTTCATATACACAGCCCATCTGCTTCCTGTTCTATAATTCATTCAGTAGGCAAAGTTTCTGGCAGCCTCAGGATATATATACATACATACATACATACATATATATATATATATATATATATATATATATATATATATATATGTGTATGTATCCATATCCTTAGGGTACCAGAAATGCTTGGCACTCAATTAGTTTTCTGAGTTTCTAGTGCTGTGTGTGTATGAGCTGGGCGTATGTTTCCACTTTTATGTGAATTAGAGATAGGAATAGTTGCTATGTTCAGGGTCCTCATCTGAACAACTTTTCATAAACTTGTGGGGTTTCACATGACCAAAAAAAAGCAAAATAGTTAAAAATGAAAAACAATGATCCTTTTCTGCTGGGAAATTATCCACAGCAATAAAATGTTTTCTTTTGACCTTCCCTATCTAAATAGATTGATTTATATCTTGTGGGAGAAAAATAAATAAAACAAACCAAACAGTCGTATAAACTCTTGGCTCCTCACTTTGGATGATCCACTAGGGAGTGGCTCTCTTTGGGTAATATTTATTTTCCCTCAATATCTCCTTTCTTGGAGTCCTGCCCCATCTCTTAAGGCCATTGGTACTTGGTCCTTTCCACATCTCCACTTTCTGTTTACTTTAAATGATGTCAGTGCCTAAATGTTACCCCAAAGAAAACTACATTTGCTAGTTCTTGATGTTTTCTGCAATTTCCTGTATGAATGCCTGATTTTTAGAGCATTTTATAGCCCTTATACCACTCTCAAGTGGCATGGGCCACCCTGTGACTTAGATGATCATTTTATATCTTTTTTGGGAAAGTGACCCAAGAACCCATCTTATAGGCTGAAATTACAGTCTCTTCGCACAAGTAAATCATTCATGCCAATGACCTCAGTTTGCAGTGTGTAACAGCCTAAACTGCGAAATGCTTTAGAGCATGACCAAGCAGGCGATGCAAATAGCTCCACAAGGTTTCCAAGAGCATGGAGGGAAGGTGACTACTCCTGTCTGAGTCCAGAGAACAGTAGATGATGTAGGGCTGAGGATGTTGCTACCTTGCAGAGTATAGAGGCCTTGTGTTTCCAAACTTTGATTTTTCTAAATAAAATAGAGATCTGGATTTGGAGTTTTGTGTAATTGGTTTCTGTTTTCTTTACTGCATAAAGTGATATTACATATCTTTGGTGGTTGCAGAGGCCAAACAAAACATATCTACAAGGCTGACAGAACTAGAGTTACTGGTCTTCACTAAGAGTTTTTCAGTCCTTGGTTTTGTGAGCAACAGTCTGCACTTTGAGACCTGAGAGATAATGTAACTTCCATTCTCACTCCGCGTGGGTTGTAGGGGTAACACCTGCGACTGACCCTTCGTGATCCTAACCAGGAATTCTACAGCTACTGTCCCTTGGACTCTGGGTAAAAACATCTACAAACTGGTGACATGCCATTGACCTAAGTATGTTACCTTAAGTGGAAATAAGAATAGTAGGCAAAAGGGCCATGTGAATGACTGGAGTCCTTTACAAAAAGAACAAAAGAAGTAAGATACTCTTGAGAAGCTTCAGTGTGGCATGGTTAGCCTTGAGAATACATTGGGACCACATGTGAGAACACAGAGCCAAAAGGAGCTGGAAATGGATACAGGCTAACAGTCTGGAAATGGATACATTAGATCTGTAGCCACAAGAAACTAAACTCTGCCAGCAACCAAATGAGTCTGGATATGAATTCCTCTCCCAAATCTCATCATAAGAATTCTTGTTGGCTTATTCAGCCCCAGTCCAGCTGGCCTTGGGACTGAATAAGCATGGGATGAAACCGGACTCTCTGAACATGGTGGACAATGAAGGCTGATGAGAAGCCAAGGACAATGGCACTAGGTTTCGATTCTAATACATGAACTGGCTTTGTGGGAGCCTAGCCTGTTTGGATGCTCACCTTCCTGGACCTAGATAGAAGTGGGAGGACCTTGGACTTCCCGCAGGGCAGGGAATTTGGACTGCTCTTCAGTACCTAGAGGGAGGGGGAGTGGAGTGGGGGGAGGGAGAGAGGAGTGGGGAGAAGGGGAGGGGAGTGGGGGAAGGGGGCGATGTGTGGGAGGAGGGGGAGGGAAATGGGAAACGGAGATGAGGCCGAAATTTTAATTAAAAAAGAATAAAATAAAATAAAATAAAATAAAGAATTCTTATTGGCCAACATCTTGACTCTAGCCTGTGAGAATATGAGCCCAGAACTCAGCTGAGCCTGTGGAACTTCTGATTTACAGAACCACAGACTAACAGATGGGTGTCATTAGATCATGGTGATTGCTAGCTGGTAGTGACAGACTGATGGAGGAAGGTCATTGGTTAAATAATAAAGAAACTGCTTGGCCATCATAGGTTAGAACATAGGTGGGTGGAGTAAACAGAACAGAATGCTGTGAGGAAGAGGAAGTGAGCTTAGATGCAGGGCAGCTCCTCTCAGAGCCAGACACGATGCTGCTCTTCTCCGGGGCAGACACGATGAAGCAAGCTGCCAGGTCAGACATGCTGAATCTTTCCCGGTAAGACTGGTGCTAAACACATTATTAGAAATGGGCTAGTCCAGGTGTGAGAGTTAGCCAAGAAGAGGCTAGATATAATGGGCCAAGCAGTGTTTAAAAGAATACAGTTTGTGTGTTGTTATTTCGGGGCATAAGCTAGCCAGGCGACCAGGAGCTGCAGCGGCAGGAACATAGCCCGCAGCTCCTACTACAACAGACAGGTTTGCCTCTCTCTCTGCAGCCAAGTCACCAGTGCTGAACAGAAGCCTTGTCTGCTATGCTCACCATTTTTCTAGAGGTTTCTGACTCCCATTTTCTTATGGAGAATAGAGGAGTAGAATGTAGAAGGATGTTAGGAAATTAAAGGTCTTACCTGTCTGTCCATTTCTTCTCCTTATATCTGTAGAGGCTCCAGCTGGCACCTAATTGGCAACTGAGTAAGAATTTAGAAAGGTCTTTATTATGCAATTTTTTAAAATCAGTCTTTGGCTTGACCTGGTAACTTTTCTGTATGACCACAGTAGTACTGCAAGAAGTTCTTTGGAAGACTCACTCTTGGTCACAAGAACTCCACCCATTTCCCCGCTTTTCTTGCTGTGTCAGATGCAGAAACATTCCATGCTATGATGCATTTCAGTATCTGTCAATAGAACAGCTAGCGATTCCTCTACTTTGTGGGTTAAAGTCAGGATATAGTCCATACATTTCTTCCTCCTGTCCCTGCTTTTGGTCAGGTTGGGGAATATTTCGAACCATTTAATTAGGGATATTTAAGTTGGGGGAAGAGATTGAAGAAATAGTGAGGATAATAAAATGCTGATAACAGGCTTTGTGTGGCTATAGCTTTGACTTTCTCAGGCACAGATTCTGTACCTGAGATTCTTTTTGTCAAATGGTAGATAGAGTGAATCTTTACACATTTTCTCACTAGGCCTAAGAGAAAGCCAGCATTCCACATCTTGTTCCAAACGGACAGGTGGTGTGGTGGGACAAGGCGGGGTGTTAGAAAGTTTCATGGAAACAGAATTTATGTTTCATTTTGTGTACCTTGCAGCTTCGGAGATCCAGAACAGAGTGTGGGATGGAACAGAGCCTCTTGGCTATGCACTGGGATTCCACTCATGATGAGGATTTGCTGCATCCAATCTTTTCTCATACTGTTCTTAACCAATTTCCTCTCCCCGTTGTTTCCTTCTACATTGTCAGCATGGGCAGGTAGGATCCCAGTGAAACATGGTCTTGTTCTGACTGAAATTCTGCTTAGGGGAGGTGGTGTCATATGCTTCTGTTTCTTACTGAATACCTGTGGACAGATGTAATGGAAAACGTCCCATTCTAAAACCCCACTACATTCATCAGTTTTCTGGGCATTGGGACAAGAGGTCCAGAAGACACCAAGGGGGCAAATTTTTAATGACTGAATCTGGATTGGATGCCTCAGTTGTGCTGGCCTCTCATTTTACTTGTAGACATCTTTCTCCAGATGAAAATGGTGAGATTTGATGCAGGTCTCTGGAGGGCACTGGGTTCCTAACTAGGGATCAACTGACATTCTGCTGGCAATCTGTTCACTGAGGTCTTTTGAGGTGTTTCTAGGTATGTTTATAGACATAGGTTTGCATATTTGTGCATGTATGTAGGGGTACATGTGTGTGCGTGTGTTTGTACATGTGCATCGGTAGGATGTGTGTAAGATGTTGTTCACTGGTGCTTTCCATCTTGCGAGTACTGGGATCTGGTGATGTCTTGCCCAGACAATTTTGTCTGATTGACACCCAGAGTCGCTTTCTTTTGCTGTTGCTCACTTCCAGTCTACAGGTCCTTCTACTCTGAGAGGCCTGTATAAGTTTTGCCAGGTTTAGGCCATGCCACACAAAGTTGTCAGCAAAATTTACTGATGGGGAATGTGGGTTTAGAAGAGTATTCAGCTTTAAATTAGCTAATCTTTTTTTTTTTTTTTTGTGGGTGATGTCTACAGTGATCAAAACAGTAGCATCTTGCTTTTGAGAACCCAGCAGATTTTCTGAGTGGCTGTGTATGAGTGTTGTCCTCATGTAATTTGGGTATCTGCTCTTGTCAGCGAGAAATTTCATATATATGTATATTTATAAATTCTAAGGTTCACTGATGAGCATAATCTTACAGAAAAATTAAAAAGCATAAAGTCTAGAGGCTAGGGTTTTAAGCTCAACCCTTCCCATATTACCTCTGGTAAGGGTTCTCCAAGAATGTTTGGAGGCTGGGGCTGAAAAGTTTTAGGGCAAAAATAAAAACTTCTCCTCTACCTTGTGGCTGTTCTATTATTCCTCTTCCTGTCACACTGGCCTGCAAATGAGATCACTTCTCCACTGCTGTCTGCAACTAGAACCTGAGAGAGACCTTGGGGAGCTTTCCTTGCACAAATAAAGTCCTAAACTAATTTTTCACCTGGAAGAACAGCACAGCATGCACACTGCCTTAGATTCTCTACCACAGGGCACAGGGAAAATGGCTTCTCAAATGATGTCCAGTGATGAAGTGAGGGGCCAACCCCTCTATTTTTCAAGGGGTTCTCACAGTATACTATAAAAATATTAAGGGGATTAAAAATGGGAAAACAATGCCAACAAATCCCACACTATAAAAGGCATCATAATAACAGTGTTAATTAATCTGTAAGAGACCTGAAATGTATGTAGCATTCTCTTTAAAACGGGAAGCTAGTTTTGATGGATTAAATGGTACATATATCATAAAGGCATCAGCTCTAGGACATCCTAAGTCCAAGACCTAAGCCAATACTTCAATAAAAGAAAAACCCCCTGCTCAGTGAGACTGCTGCACAAGTGAATGTGGACTCTTAAACTTCCACAGAGATGCCATTTGGGTGACAGCAAATGGCAGCAGTGGTCACAAGCATCTTTGTCTGACTCCCAGTTTGAGGCAGAACTGGTTATAGTGCAAGGTACTACAAATTACAAGCTACCATCCCAACTTCAGTTGTTGTCTAAAAGCATGCCATCTGGTGCTTGCACCAGGGTCTTCCTCCTTTGGGGAATGCACACACTTTCACTCTTTAACCATTTGGTCTCTCAGTGAGAACAATCTAGCTCTGCTCGACCCAGTTAGTACCTCTGAAAGCCTCTAGACAGATTCAATGATTAATGATGATTGATTTTTTCCTTGCCAGTTTAATCTTCACAGTTGAGCAGGACTGATGTCGATCCAGCTGTGCTTAATTAGCCCAGTGCTTAGAAATCAGACTTTAGACTCTAAAGTTTAGAGGCAGATTTGTACTGGAAAAAGTCGTATCCATTATTTATCCTGCTGAAGTAAACCCAGATCTGTTGTAGACACAAGTTTTTATTAGATCCAAGGAACGAGTTAGGAAAGACATGCATATAAGATGGACATGACGTTCTCCCCAGGTTCAAATAAGCAACTTGTCTTTCAGATGATGGTTTAGCAAGGGAAACAGCTCAGGTGAACTTCTCTGTGGCATAGTATTGACTACCTAAGCTCATGTCGGCTGGGAGGGTGACATCATTTCCCACATGCTTATTTATATTTATGGTTTTGGAGACTTTAACCTTCTTTGGTATTGCCTTGAAATGAAAACTTCTTATCCTCGAAATTGTTCCATGTCTGGAGGCTGGAGTGATGACTCTGTGGTTAAGAATGTTTATTGCCCTTGGAGAGGACCTGGGTTTGGTTCCCAGCACTCGTATCAGACAGTTCAAAATTGCCTATAACTCATGTTCCAAGGATAAGCTTCCTTTTGCACACTTGCACACACATAATATACACAAACTCACACAGGCACATACATATTAGTAAAAATAAATAAATCTTTTAAAAGCAAATGTGGGAAAGCCCGTCAGGAATTAACTTTATACAAAGAACTACAAGTAACTAAGGATTGCTTGAAGTGGAAGAAATAGTCTTCTTTAGGGAAGAATATGCCAATTGGTTATCCAATATCAAATAGTCAACTCTGAAACATATACATGAATGACATTATATAGATTTAACAGGTTATATTTAGGAATGTATATGTATATACATATATGCATATAATAAGAGTTAATGGGGAAAATGTCATAAATTATAAAGAGAGCAGATAGGTGCATATGGGAGGGTTTGGAGGGAGGAAAGGAAAAAAAACTATATAATATTCTCAAAAACAGTTTTATTTTCCTAAAGCTGTTTATTTAGGATTCCAAATAAAGGATCAACTTTTCTCTTACCTCATTTATTCCAATGGGACATCTTTGAGCATTAGGAACATTATCTCCTAAATCAACACTTTCTCTTGTGGTTGAAAGGCTTAACACTGACTTCTGTTTCATGAGCATGTGCCCACTAGTCATAGCTCGGACACTATAACTTTATTTTATATTCACAATGTAAAACCATTCGAGGATTATCCTAGATTTGTTTAAAACTTCAGGTAGCACCTGGCCTGAATTAAACGTGCACCAATGCTATGAAAAAGTCATGGGATTATTAGCTCTTCTCTTGACATAGCAAATCTAGAGGATGTTCATGAGCATGAAGTGGGCAGAGTTCCACACAGTCAGGGGTACAAAAATAATTGAGTGATCTGGAAATTGTTGGCATGTTTATGTGTGAGAGTCAGGAGAAGACTGAGCAAACCTTGTTAAATGTCTTCTGGCTATCAGTGATCTCTTGCAGAGGGAAATTTTGATATAGTTTCATGAAGGGAAGACCAATTTAAGAACATTGAGAAGACAGTAGTTGAAGTGGCTTTAAGGAAAAGCCTACAAGCCTGGAAATGGATCTGCAGACTTGTATTACTATCAGTATGAAGAACAACATTTGGCTGTGAAAAACAGTATTGTATTTAAACATACTGCTCAGAATACCACTAGCTGAAAGCTGAATAAAATCAATTTCAGAAGGTAGGGAAAAATGAGAATATGTTGACTCATGTATCCTACTGTTGTGATCCAGCTGCCCTCAATCCCCCTGACTGACAGCGGAACTTCCTTGTGATCTGTAATCGACAAGGATGTTTGTGTTCTTTCTGGCCGGTGGGTCTCCACAGAAGCAGTAGAGGTATAAAAGGTTTTAGCTGGGGAAAAATAAAGGTTACTGTTCTTTCACCTGGAAAGAAGTCTCCTTGTCTCAATCCTGGCACCCCCAACCAGTCTTGGCATCCAAGCTGCATTGGGTGCAACAAGTGGAGGTTCCACCAAGATCTGGAAAGTGGGGATTCGTGAATGGGGTCACTCCATCTGCCGGCTAAATCGGGGAGTATATTGAGGAAGGTAATGTTTTTTTTTTTTCTTTTCATCCGCAGAGATAATCTGAGGGACACCCTCCAAAAGTATAAAGAAGAGGCAGGACGGTGAATTGAAGGCCTCAAAAAGTAACTGAAACTCTTAAAGCAACAAGGCACAGAAGTAAAAAGGAAGATAGCCGAAGATTTTGTACAAACAATAGCTCAAGTTAGCCCCTGATTTATTATGGGAGGGGGTTTAAATGTTCCAGACTGGGAACAAGTCAAGTCAGATTAAAAACAGTATATGTTTCTTCATCCCCAGAGACACTCTGAGGGATGCCCTCCGGAAGACTGGCCAGTAGGGAAGTCATAAAGAGGAGGCAGGAGGGTGAATTGATGGCCTCAAAAGGATAGAATGTGTGCAGATGTATGTTACTATGTTGATTGTGTTGTCTTTTGTGTTCTGGACTGGAGAAAGAATTTGATTCTGTGAACTGCTAAGAAAGGTATTTTGACTTTAAAATACAGGCCTAAGGATTTGATGCTTTGGAAAAGAGGTTCTGCTTTTGTCTCCACAGAGGATGAGAATCTGTGGATTCATTGCAAATTTATGTGGTTTGATTCATCAAGACCCCCTGAAATGTTGATGTAAAATACTTCCAAGAATGCAGCACCCCAGCACAGCAGGAAGTAGCCAGACAGGTTGACGATGTACAAATTCCCTAAAAGATTGTT
Source organism: Chionomys nivalis (assembly GCF_950005125.1). NCBI lineage: Eukaryota > Metazoa > Chordata > Mammalia > Rodentia > Cricetidae > Chionomys > Chionomys nivalis. Next base: position 72,616,295 of record NC_080096.1, read on the forward strand.
AAATTGGAACCCCTTCAATGGTTCCAGAGCAGGAGTGGCAAGCCTGCTTCCCTGAGTTCTGCTGTACTCCATGCAGCAGTTTAAACCCAGAGAGAGTACGTCTCAGGCCAGAAGGCAGCTGGAGCAGAGCTTTGATAGGTGGCTGGAGTAAAAGGCATGTTGCCCTGGCCCAGTCAGTGCCCGGCCTGGGGGATGCTGCAGCGATGTCAGGAGTATCAGCAAATATGGCAACAACTGCTGGACCATAAAAGACAATGCTCTCCTTGTAAGGATTCCTGCTGCCATGCCTGTGCCAGTTAAAGATGAAGGGCCCATCTGTGTTGTTCTGTATGGGCAGAGGAGCTATGTCTGACACTGCAGATACTGCTGCTGGAATTGCTCTCTCCCAGACTGTGCAGATGGCTGAAACTGTCAACCAGCTGGCTGAAAGAGTCAGCAATGCTTTGAACATTCAAAATGATCTTAATGGACATATTCAATTGGGCATATTGACCTTGAACCAACAAGTAGCACTGGTCCAGGAGCAAGTGGACTATCTTTGGACTTTTCAACAGTTAATCATGTTATATGTGTTACTCCTGGCACTGTATTGCGTGCTTCTGCTACTGTTACGGAACTCAACCATCATATGAGAGGGGTTTGGAATACTGCTTTTATTAATTTTATCACCCAGTTAGTGCATGCTAGATGGTTGCAGTGCTGGTGTGGCTCATTGGTGCTGTCAGTCCTGGGGATACTTGGTTTAGGGCTATGTGTCTGGGTAGCCACAGACAGGCAATACTTTGGGGGCAGGGTGCCACCTAAGACAGGGAATATTAGAGAGTTATTCCCCAAGACAGTCAAGGTATTCCACTCAAAGTAACAAGGCAGGCACTGTTTATTTTGTAAAACAAAATGGGGGGAGTTGTTGTGATCTAGCTGCCCTCACTCCCCCTGACCAACAGTGGAACTTCCTTGTGGTCTGTAATTGACAAGGATGTTTGTGTTCTTTCTGGCCCATGGTTTTCCATAGAAGCAGTAGAGGTATAAAAGGTTTTAGCTTGGGGAAAAATAAAGGTTGCTGTTCTTCCACCCAAAAAGAAGTCTCTGTGTCTCATTCCTGGCAACCCCCACCAGTTTCTGCAGTCAGGCTGTGCCAGTAGAGTGGCATCCTACAGGGAAATAGTACAGATTATAGGATGAGAGTTATATCCCAGAGCCTAGGGCCTCAAGAATTAGAGCCATGTACTTGGACTTTAGATATCTTTTTCATTTTCTTGGCAGAGCCCTTAAGGATAGTTCATTCATCCTTCTGCCCACCCATCTGCCCATCCATCCATCCATCCATCCATCCATCCATCCATCCATCCATCCATCCATCCATCTTTTACTCATCCTTTCTGTCTGTAACTTATTTGTTCTACATAAAGAATGTCTCCAAATGGTAGAATTTGTCAACTACAGTTGAATGAACTCCTTTGCTTCACCACACATATGACAAACCTATCAGGGGATGTTGCCTATCACTCTGGGTCACCTGCTCCATCCCAAATTAGGAACAAAGTATTATTTGACAGGCCATACCTCAAGTACCCATATCCGGAGGCAAGAACAAAGTATATAAACTAGCATTCAAAAGGTAAAATAGTTTGTTGTGAGCAGAAACAACTAGTTATTTTATCTCATATAAATTCCATTATAATATGACTACCAATTGATCTAAGAAAAGACTTTTTGTTTTAAATAACAAGTAAAATATTTTTAGTAATAACTTATTTTTTCTTATGATGATTAGTTTTACTTTATTGCTGAAATAGATTTTGGTATAGTCTCTATAGCACACATAAAGAAAGACATAATTAACCTGTCCTGTGTGGTGTGTATGTGTGTGTGTGTGTGTCTTGGAAGGTCTAGGTTCAATTCAACTTCTTTATGATAGGCATACAAACAATAAAAATGGCCTATATAATGAAAAGTACTGGCTATTCCCAAACTCATTTCCAGTCTAATTGTAAAGTTGCCTGAAGGCTTGGGTTCTCTGTATTTTCAAGGTTTGGATTAATTAGTCTGTTTCAGATTTCTAGGTAAGATGTCAAACTAGAAGCTGTTTCTGTATAAGCCTGTGAAGGAGAAAAATCAAACTAAAAAAAAAAAGAAATTGTCTCTGTTCCAAAGAGACCAAGTAAGAAATAGCTTTGTAAATTTGCCAAGGTAGTGACAGGATACCTGAAAAACACAGAGAAAATGTTTAGTCAGCACAGAAAATAAGAAAGCTGTCTAGAACAGTTCCTGTTTTGTGGCTCCCTAGTAACTGGAGGGCAAGCTGAACATAAGACAAAAAGATACAGCAGAAAGTACTAGGGTAAACAGACTGACAGCCCAACATCCAAGACAAGCCCAAAGTCCTCACATGTTTTCAACCCAGGTATAGGTTTGAACACGTGTCACTTCTGAGGCAGATTATTCAACAGAACGATGGGACTTCTCCTTCCTAAGACCCAGAGGACAGTGATTGGGTACCTTCTCTTGAAAACTGACCTACCCCAGAAACCTGAGAATAGAAAACATGCCACAGCACCTAAAATCAACTTGAATAGATCCAGGGTGAGAACTAGCCCTGGGGAGCAGTAATTATCAGGAGGCCCAGACACTGACAGCCCTAAAAGTCCAGGCTGCAGGAGGCTTAGGTTGGGTGGTAAAGCACACAGGAAAGGATAGATCTGTTCTTGATTTGGGGTATAAATTACATCAAGTGAGACTATTCCTTAAGCATGATAGCCTTGAGCACCAGGTGAGCAGTCAGGCCATTGTAGCTGCCTACCTGTCTTTAACAGCTGTGGAACCTCTCAGCTCTGAAGTTCAGCAGAAAGCGTGACATGCACAGGTGCATCACTCCAGCAGAGTGCCTAACACTCAGGAGGTCTTCAGTACAAAGATAGATAGATCCTCTCCCTATGCAGATCTCACTTTTTTGGGTGCTTAGCCAAAGTACAGTGTGCAGAGATGTCTCATATGGTAGAACCAACCCAGCATGTTACATGGAGTCTTAGAAGGGTGATAATAGTGACCAAGCAACACACAAAACCATGTCCAAACAAGCTTCTGATGGAAAAAATGAGAAGTCAGTAGAGTGTACATAGCTCTGTAGAGATCAGGTACTTGATCAATACATCCCTGACCCTGGCATGAACTGTGGGAAATATAAATATAATCAAGCCCATAACCTATCCCTTTCCCTTCATTGCCCTCAGTTGAATTTTCTGGGGATGCAGATAGAACTTACACTTTTATTGATTTTGCCAAACTTTTACCAGTATTTTCACGTTATCTGATTTCGACAATATCTTTTTGGCCTTTCCCCTCTTTGGTCTGGAATTTATCATTTCTCTGATGAGAAATGCGCCTGCATGTGTAACTATCTTAGTGACTTTTTTGTATGTGTGTTTCCAAAGCAAAGTTGTAAAGTGCTGCAGCCAGTGCAGCCTGGATAGCCAAGACTGGCAGGGGTTGCCGGGATAGAGACATGGAGGCTTCATTTCAAGTAGAAGAATAGCAAGCTTTATTTTGTCCAGCAACCTTTTATACCTCTACTCCTTCTGTGGAAACCCACTGGCCAGAAAGAACACAAGGATTTGTCAATTATAGACCACAAGGAAGTTCTGCTGTCACTCAGGGGGAGTGTGGGCAGCTGGATCACAACAACTCTCCCCGTTTTATTTTATAATACCTTGCCTGTCATGGGGAATAGCCCTCTAATATTTCCTGTCTTAGGTAGTATTCTGCCCCCAAAGTATTGCCTGTCCATGGCTACCCAGCTCTAAACCAAGTATCCCTAGGAATGACAGTGCCAAGGAACCAGACCAGTGCTGCAACCATCTAACATGCACTAACTGGGTGGTAAAATCAACAAAAACAGTATTCCAAAGCCCTCTCATATGACGGTTGAGTTCCATAACAGTAGCAGAAGCATACAATACAGTGCCATGAGTAACACAGATAGCATGACTAACTGTTGAAAAATCCACTTGCTCCTGAACCAGAGCCACTTGTTGGTTCAAGGTCAATATTCCCAATTGAATATGTCCAAAGCATTGCTAACTCTTTTCAGCAAGCTGGTTGACAGTCTTAGCCATCTGCACAGTCTGTGAGGAAGCAAGTCCGGCAGCAGTAGTTGTCATCGCAAAGCTCCACTCCAGCTGCCTTCTGGCCCCAGCCACACTCATTCTGGATCCAAACTGCTGCATGGAGTGGAGCAGAACTTAGGGAAGCAGGCTCGTTGCTCCTGCTCTCTAGAACCATTGAAGCGGCCCCACTTTAACAATCTTAGAGGGAGTTTGTGCATCATCAACTTGTCTGGCTACTTCCTGCTGAACGGGGGTGCTGCATTCTTGGGAGTATTTTACATCAAAATTTCAGGGGGTCTTGGTGAATCAAACCACATAAATTTGCAATGAATCCACAGGTTCTCACCCTCTGTGGAGACAAAAGCAGAACCTCTTTTCCAAAGCATCAAATCCTTAGGCCTGTATTTTAAAGTCAAAATACCTTTTTTAGCAGTTCCCAGAATCAAATGTCTTTCTCCAGTCCAGAACACAAAAGACAACACAATCAAGACAATAACATATATCTCTACACATTCTATCTTTTGAGACCCTCAATTTACCATCCTGCCTCCTTTTTATTTCTTCCCTACTGCCCAGTCTTCCAGAGGGCATCCCCCAGGCATCTCTGGGGATGAAGACACACTTCTCATTTTAATCTGACTTGACTTGTTTCCAGTCTGGAACATTTAAACCCACTCCTGCAGAAGGAGCAGCAGGCTACATTCCTGCCTCCCAGCTCCTGGCTGCCTGGCTAGCTTATGCCCCGAAATAACAACACACAAACTGTATTAATATAAACACTGCCTGGCCCATTAAATCTAGCCTATTCTTGGCTAACTCTCATATCTTGCTTAACCCATTTCTTAAATCTGTGTAGCACCACAAGGTGGTGGGTTACTGAGAAAGATTCAGCATGTCTGACCTGTGTCAATCTTGGGCCAGAGCTTCATCGCATCTGACCAGAGAGGAGAGGCATGGCATCTGGCTCACTTCCCTTCTTCCCAGCATTCTGTTCTATCTACTCCACATACCTAATTTTCTGACCTATAAGACCAAGCAGTTTTCTTTATTGATTAACCAATGAAACAACAGATTGACAAATGACCTTCCCACATCACCCTCCTGTACAAAATCTTTGACTGTCTTCCTTGTTACTTCTGTGCCTTGTTGCTTTAAGAGTTTCAGTTACTTTTTGAGGCCTTTCAATTCACCCTCCCGCCTCTTTATACTTGCTTATCTTTTGGAGGATGTCCCTCAGAGTTTCTCTGGGGATGAAAAATAACACTTTACCTTCCCCAATACGCTCCTTGATTTAACCGACGGCTGGAGTGATCTGGTTCATGTATCCCCACTTTCCAGATCTCAGTGGGACCTCCACTTGCTGCAGCCAGCGCAGCCTCAATAGTCAAGACTGGCGGGTGGTGCCAGTATTGACACACAGAGGCTTCTTTTCAGGGTGGAAGAACAGCAAGTTTTTTTTTTTTTTTTTTTTTTTTTTTTTTTTTTTTTGCCCAGCAACCTTTTATACCTCTACTTTTTCTGTGGAGACCCACTGGATAGAAAGAACACAACATCCTTGTCAATTACAGACTACAAGGAAGTTCTGCTGTCAGTCAGGGGGAGGGAGGGCAGCTGGATCACAACAGCAAAAAAGCCTTATTTTTTTACTTTGTAAACATTAAAAATTATGTGTGTATGTATGTAATATATGTGTGTGTGTGTGTGTGTGTGTTTGTATGTTTCTCTGTCTCTCTGTGTGTATATGTGTGTGTGTATGTATGTGTACCATAGTGCTCATACGGAGTTTAGAGGGCAACTTGTAGTACATGATTCTCTTTCCATCATAAATAATTCATTAACAGAGTTAAACTTTGGGAAAAGTTATTTAAAATGAACTAAACAAAATCACAGAGAAAAGCAACAGTAGTTAGTCTCAATCAAGCTGGGAAAAGAACTGGGAATAGTGTATCAGTTTGACAAAACACTACCTTGAAACATTAGGTGAGGATGAGGACTCGAAAGGCACTTTTCTTCTGTACTTTGAACAGTTCTGAATCTCTTTGTTAACCACCTTCCACACTTTTTTTCTCTAAGGCTCAGGAAACATCACTTAAGAGTGGGTAGAAGGAGTCTAAGAGACAGAGGGCAGGGAGGACTTGTGTGAAACAATGTCTTAGGACATGACAGCACTATTTCATCCATGAACTTACAGCAACTATTGTTGCACAAACTCAGGGCTGGAGAGGTGGCTCAGTGGTTAAGAACACAGACTGTTTTCCCAGAGGACCTGTGTTCAATTCCGAGCACCCACATAGAATTTCATGGATGTCCATAACTCCAGCTCCAGGGCACCCAACACCCTCACACAGATATACATGTTGGCAAAGTACCAATGCACATAAAATAATAATAATAAACTATTTAAAAATACTTATGAAAACTCAAACCAGTCAATATTTCAGCATGAATTGGAGGGGGCTTTACAAGTCTCCACTAGCTGAGGAGTTACTGACATTTCCTGGGAATGTTTGTTTTCTTTAGGGGCATGGTACCTGGCTGGTGGAATGTGCTCCAGCAGATGGCCACACACTGTAAGTATGTGGGTATCACTATTTAGACTCAGCAGGTCATAAAATCCTTTTAAGAAGACTTGAGGTTGGCATGAAGATATTGGGGGAGTCTTAAAAGAATTGAAGTGGGGAGAGGGTTAAATATTTTCAAAGTAAGTTGCATATATGTGTCAAATTCTCGAGAAATAAAGTCTAATAAAGTCTCATATTGAAAGAGAGTGAGGGGGAGAGAGAGAGAGAGAGAGAGAGAGAGAGAGAGAGAGAGAGAGAGAACCACAGTATATAAGAGTTCTAATATATGACAAAAGAAAACTACGTGGGCTAGATAAAGGAACTCAGATCCATAGCTTAATTTTACGAAGGAACTGGACCTAAAAACTCTGCAGGCATTCAGAATCCCAACAGAAATGACTGGATAAAAACCTCACCACAATATACTGTGGTCAAGATGTGAAATGTGTACATACAACAAAGAAGCAATATTAAAACCCCTAAAGGTAAACACCAACTCATTTACAAAGGCAAATTCTCAGAATAACATATCTCTCAGTAGTTGCAATAAATGCCTGAAGAGGTGAGTATTTCAAACTAAATGATATATTTTAAGATTAGTGAATAAAATTAAAATTAGTAAACATATCAGCATATTTTGAGGGAAGCACAAACTTTGTAGCTTAGCAAGCAATGAAGAAGAAACTTAAAAGAACGCTATCCAAGAGGTAGAAGTGAGAAGTCTGACAGCAAAGACAGAATAAATCACATGAAAGGAGCAGAGGATCAAAGGAGAGGTAGGAAAGAGTCTGAGTCTGTCATGTCCAGAATAGTAAATCGCTAAACTCCTGATGTTAGTAAGGGGAAGAAAGAATGATAACTAAACAACCTAAACAATCAACTGAATTATAGGAATAGCTAAACATTTTTACAATACCTTTAAATGTATTCAATTTGACAACAAAGAGACACAAACAAGGTTACTAAAATTGCAAATCAAAATGTAGATTCTCTATTGTTTGCCTGCAAGAATCACAAACAATTTTAAAAGTTATTTTATTAAATCTTCAAGAATTCTATGTATTTTGATCATATTCTCCCTCTTATAACTCCTCCCATCAGAGATCCATCCCCACTCTACCTTCCACACAGTTCTTGTTCTAAAGTAACAAAACAAACAAAGAAAAAAAAAACACAGATAAGAAACCAAATAGAGACCAGTTTGTACTGCCCAAATAGTCTTGAGTATAAGGCTGTCTTTTCGAGTGTGCTTGACTTACTAGGGTTCATGTCCTTAAAGAAATCAGCCTCTCAGGGCTGGAGAGATGGCTTAGCAGTTAAGAGCACTGGCTGCTCTTCCATTGGGCCCAAGTTCAATTCCTAGCATCCGTATGGCCGCTCACAACTGTCTGTAACTCCAGTTCCAGGGCAGAATCTAACACCCTCACACAGACATACATGCGGGCAGAACACCAATCAATGTACATCAAATCAAACCCATTTATAAACGGAAAACAGAGTCTCTTCAAGTAGCTATCGCAACTGGCTTCTAGCTAGGGGTGGCGCCTGCTTCCCTCTCTGAGCTGGGGCTTTGCCTGGGTTGACCTTGCAGGGGTATCGCTCATGCTATCACAACCACTGTGAGTTCACATGTGCAATTGCCTCTCTGTGTCCCCCAAACCGTTTCACTTATAGTTGACTGCTGCTTCTGGCTCTTTTAATATTTCCAACCCATCTTCCAAAATGACCACTGAGCTTTGAGTGCACGGGTGCGATACAGATGTTCTGTTGAAGTATGAGAATTATACACAGTCTCTTTATGCTCTGCACCTTGACCAATTGTGGATTTTTGTGTTAAGCACCATATACTGATAACTAAACTATGGCTATAGGAATAAGTCTTACGAAACAGTTTAAGACTATATCCTGAGGCTAGAGAGGTGGATCAGAGGTTAGGGGCATTGGCTGTTCTTCCATAGGATTCTGGTTCCATTCCCAGCACCTACATGCCAGCTAACAATTGTCTATAACTCCAGTTCTGAGAGATCTGGCACCTTCACACAGACATACATGTAGGCCCTCAATTCTAGTCCATCGATCATTGTATATTTTTCTGCCAATACCATGCTGTCTTATTACTACAGCTCTGTAGTATAACTTAAAATCAGGAATGTTGAATCTCTAACTTTTTTTTAATGATTCAGAATTATTTGTGTTATTCCCAGATTTTTGTGTTTCCGTATGAAATTTAAGATTTTGTTTTCAGTTTCTGTGAATAATTATACTGGAAGTTTGATGGAGAAGAAACATAATATTTAGTAAATTAGCTTACTGAATGGTAGTCAAAGGATGGAGGTTTTATCAGCTGGTTGAAAGCTGAACGCAAGCTCAAACAGCTATTCTGGTATTTGATAGACTTCAGTCTAAAATCAGAAGAGATAAAAAAAAGTCAGTAGACATGAATGAAGGAGAGAATTCGACAATAAGATATAATTAGAAGTATATGAATCAAATATTGAGGGTTTCAAATTTATTACAAAACACTAATTCACATAAATGGTCACATTAATATGATACAGTAATAGTGAGCAGCTTTAATTTCCCACTGTGATCTCTAGACAGGTCATCTGAAATAAATGTTAATGAAGAAATTTCAAAACAAATGCACATTCCTAGACCAAACAGACTGAATACATATGTACATGTTAGGTGTTAGATCCTTGGTTGCTGAATTCCTTCACTGCTAATGCAATAAGCCAAATCAAACTACATTAATAAATCCCGATTTAATAAACAGTGCAATGCAAAGCAGAATACCCGTGGGTGACACTCAGGAAGGCAGGAAGAGAGCTCATGAGACACACGTGGAAGATCTATGGGCAGGGTCTTAGATAGCCTGTAGGAGTGTCCCAGTCATCTCTAAGGTAGGAGCCCCTATGGTAGGCTTTCTCAGGGGTGGAGTCTGGAATTAAATAGTGCCAGGGAGCTGCTGCTTGGCATGGTGAGGATGGGAGTCTAGAGAACCACCCCTTCCACTGGAGATTCCAAACAGTACATGCTATTCCACCCAACACACATGATATACTTATTTCTTACAACAGACCATGGGACTATCTATTGACTGTGTTCTAGGCCACAAAAGCAAGGTTTAACAAATAAGAAATAATCTAAGCAAGTTCTTGTACTTCATTAGGTATTGGGGGATTAGATCTAGAGTCAGTAACAAAAGTAAGCAACAAGAGTCTATCGAAATTACATGCAGACTTGGCAACTGAACAACATACTCTTGAAAGACCAGTAGACAGTAGAAAAAATCAGGAGGAAAAATTTTAAACCTTAGAATCAAACTAAGTTGAAAGAACAACTTACCAATACCTTTGGCACACTTCACAGGCAGTTGTAGGAGGAAAGTTTATAGGTAAACATTTTTAAATTAAAAAATCAAGAAGAGAGAGTATGTAAAAAATCATAATGATGCATTTAAATTCTTAGAAAAACAGCAACAATCCAAGCTCATGAGCAACAGATGGTAAAAAACCATGAAGAACAGGGCAGATATTGAAATGGAATGTACAGTACACAGGATCATAGAATAAGTTCTTTGAAAAAAACAAATGAAAAAAAAAAAAACATTGACAACCCTAGGCATACTAACCCTAAGGAACATCATTTGATTCAAACTAGTAAAATTAGAAATGAAGGGCACAGTTACTACAAGGGTGCTATTTGAACCACCCAGAAAGAAGAAAAACAATAAACACTATAAGTCATGGAAGCGCTATGCAGTACTAAAGTGGGTGTGCTGTCCCTATGGCAGTCTTCAGTGCCATTGTAAATCTTTGATCAGCAATGGTTTTCCTCAGTATGTACAATGTTCATGATGACACATACATATTATCCACTGCGTGGATGTCTTTTCTATGATGGAATCTTCTTTCAGTTGTTTTTCCTTACTGGCTTTTAAATTTTTTGCTTGTCTGTATTTCTTCATGTAAACATGTACCACTTCTTATAGACACTTCCCATTTTTCAGAGAATAGTATATTCTGCAGAACTTTAATGTGAGAGACATTTGACAGGATAGCTTATGAAAACTTAGATGGAGTTATTAAAAATATAAATACTTTATATGATTCAAAATGACCTTTGGTGGCACAATTCACCTTAGTAAATTTAGGTGTTTCTTTGCATTGTGATTTAGGGTATTGACAATACCATCAATGTCATCTCAATAACTGTAAGAGATTTGAACTTTAAGGTCATTAAATATAATGTCTAGACATTCTGACCCTGGTCTTCTGGGGCAGGACTAGGACTTCTCCCTTTCTTAGCATCCGTTGGTTCATGTCCACTTTCAACAGTAAGAATTCAGAGCACTGAACAAATCTAAATAACTAATTGGCTCCTATGCCAAGTTGTATATCAGAGACACATTCATAATATTAAAAGTATAAATATCAGGACTAGTTTGAAACTAGAGAGTCATAAGTCCTAAAGATACAGCTGTATCCACACCTCATGTTGATGGGTTTTTTTGACAGGAACCATACAGAAGTCTGCTGTTTCATTTTGTATGGGAATCCCAACACCCACTCCCTGGCTTTATACTGTGTACATTTGAATGGCAGGTTTATTCAGAGGACTGCAATTTAGGAAAGGTTGGTATGCTACTATATGATGGTATACGGTATGCTTATATATGTAGTTTTAACTTTCCATAATTTATTATTATATTTTGCTTTTTTTATTTGTGTATATTTGTATGTGGATATTTGCTCCTGAGTACTCAGGTGCTTGTGGAGGTCAGAGGTGAAATCCCACTGGATCTGAAGTTACATGGGGTTGTGGGCCACTTGACAAGAGTGCTGGGAACCAAACCCAGGTGTTAGTGCTTAACTGCTGAGCCTGTCTCTTCAATCCTAACTTCCAAAATTTGTTGAAGATTTCCTAAAATAAAAATATTACAAACTGCATGTTATTTAATTCTGTCATTGATATTATATACTACCATACTGACAAAACTTATTGAAATAGTTATCATGTTTTTAATTTTCTTTCCTCCTGTCTAATTTCTTACATGGAAAACAGGAAGTTGACTCTTCAGCTGACTATTCAAAATAGAGAAATTATATTTGCATAAAGTCTAGGTTCAGCTCTTATTTAAAACATCCGGAACAAATACCCAGATGAGCTAATTAAGTCGGGTTTTCATTGAAATTGAAAAGAGATGTCAGTTTCCCAGTGGGTCAGTGTTCTTTGAAATGTCTGATGCCCAACATGTCACAATGCAGAATAGTGGTTTGTCTTCTGCTGGGGTCAGGCCTAAGCAATCAACATATGCCAACTGGCCATGCAGATCCAGCCCTTCTGTGACCAATATAATGACCACATCTATACTTGCTTGCATCTGAGAGCAGTAAGAGCATGATTTTTGAGTGTTAATAAGGCATGCCTAATTTTCACATACAAGCTGAAGGTTAAGCGCACTAGCATGTGGTGGGAGATTTCCATTTCTTGTGAAAATTTGCTTTCTATGGACACTCATGAGAAGCCCACGTAACTGATATGGAGGACAGCTAATGGACAGCTCTGATTAACAGATTATTAGCACACTTGTAATGGGGCAATCAGTAGTGCCTTTTACCCAAATGTTGTAGAATAGTCTATTGGATTTTATTTCCTATTACAAATGCTAGACTTTATACTACAGAAGGTAGTATGACCTGGCTCCATATGGCAGTTTCCTTGTGGTGAATCAAACCTTAATTTCTCTTAAATGCTGTCACAATCTCTATTGTGGTATATGCTAAACTAGTAAGCTGTGCAAATGCACAGTGCAGGAATGATTACAGAATGAATAAGTCTACCTGCAGGCAATAGGTACATGTCTCCATTTTTCCTGCACTCTTGCTTTCTTTTTGTCTAGGCTGGTTGTGGCTCCCTTTCTCCTTGGCCCCAGGCTATAGACAGAGACTGCACTTTTGTTTCCTGGCCACCCAAACATGAATAAGCACACAAAGCTATATTAATTGTAACACTGTTTGGCCAACAGCTCAGGCATATTTCTAGCTAGCTCTTATATCTTAAATTAACCCATTACTATTAATCTGTGTATTGCCATGATGCTGTGGCTTACCAGTAAGGTTCTTGCATCTTTCTCCTTTGCAGCTACGTGACATCTCTTTGACTCTGCCTACTTTCTCTCTATATCTCTGTTTATATTTCCTGCCAGACTTTACTCTGTGAAAACATTGGTCAAAAGAACTTTATTTATCAACCAATAAAAGAAACACATATACAGAAGAACATCCCCTTTTCTGTCTAATTAAGGAAGGTTTTAACTTTAACTAGTAAAATTACATATATAGAACAGTTATTAAGCAAGAATTTATAGTTACACTATTTAGTCCATTTATATTCAGCAAATTAAGGAAAATACTTTACCATCTATCTTATTTTTGTGAGTCTAAAGATTTATATCTAATTTATCTTTTATCATAACTAAGGAAAACTATAATTATGACTATCTAGTTTTCAACTCCATCAAAGTCCCCAGATGGATAAAATATTATATAAGGAAATAGAAAGCGCATTGTAAGCAACTTTCAAAGTTCTAGAAATGACAGAGATATCTCGCTGCCTAGACAGTCACCCAAAGTTCTTTTGTAATGTTTGGGGATCCATTGTCAGCCTTTAGGCCTATAATATCTTGCAGACTTTTAAGTGAAGCAGGAAATTTGAAGATCTGTTCTGCCTATACTGGCAAAGTTCATCAGTTGTTTTCTTCTGTGTCCTGCAGAATGTTTGGCAGTTTCTTCTACGAAGCAGGAACCCTGAAGGACCATCTTATTTTTTGGAAAGTTCAACAATCACTTTTCTCTGGGACTACCATGTCCAGTTCATAATCATACCATCAAACAGTCTAGGCAAGAGCAATTTCTTGCGCAAATGGCTAGCCTTCTCAAATGGCAAATTCCATAATCAGTTTCTTGGATACCATACCCATCAGCCTCTCTGAAGTAATTGGTGCTGCCAGAAACAGACATGTGTCACTGCCAATAAAAATCTAAATACTTTTAACATTTTAAATGGCATATTCTGTAGGTCTTTGAAAGGTTTAAAAAATACCTATCCGTTTGAAATATATCTTTATACATCTGGAAAACCTAACTAACATGACTACAGTTTGACTATTAATAGATTATAACCTATTGATCCATAATTTTTAATTATACATTACATAATTAAATGAGCTTAAATATGATACCTTAAACAAGACTAGAAAAGACATATAACAGAATAGACCTTAAATTTATATCAATAAACAAAGTCCATAGCAATGTAAAATATTTATTTCTATATCATAACCTGTTTTTCTTTAGAAAGACCTTGATTGTGACCATTAACCATTTATAATCAACTCCACTTAAATGAAAGTAAATACTTATAAATAATATGTGAAAATTTAGGCATAGTTTTTAAAACTGATTCTTATTGATGGCACTGTTAATCAGGCCTTTCATGGGGTATCCTGTGTGGCTGGTCCATCTCAGCCAACAGTTCTGAAGCTATTGTGGATATTGTTGGACAACCTGAGCCATTGCTTCAGGGGATCTGGTTTGATCCGTATTAGCTGATCATTAATCCACAGCTTTCTATCCTCTGTGGAAACAAAAGCAGAACCTGTTTTCAAAAGTAACATGTCCTTAGACTTAAATTTTGAAGTCACAATACCTTTTTTTTATTTAACATTTTTTTTATTGAAAAAAAATTTCCGCTTCCTCCCTGCCTCCCATTTCCCTCCCCCTACTCCTGCCCCTCTCCCCCTCCCCCCACTCCTCTTCACAATACCTTATATATATATATTGGTTCAGCTTAGCAGCCCATATGATGAAATGTCTCTACGTAGTTACCTCGTTCACAGTCAAAAATTCAAAGAAAACACAACAATATACATAATTCAAATTTTTTGTATATTTTCCATGTTTACATGGCTCTTTAAAAACTCTATTTCTTTTAGTTTTATTAATTTTTGGTTTTCTTTTAAAGACAGAGTTTCTCTGTGTATCTTTGGCTGTCCTGGATCTCACTTTGTATACCAGGTTCTTCTTGAACTCACAGAGATCTGCCTTTGCTTCTCAAGTGCTGGGACTAAAGGCATATGGCACCATGCCCAGCTACTCTATTTCTTTTTTAAAGGACTTTCTCTATCCATTTTCTTTTCTTTCCCAAGCCTACATTTATTTTTTTATTTTATTTTATTTTTTTATTTCCGAGACAGGGTTTTTCCGAAGCTTTTTGGTTCCTGTCCTGGAACTAGCTCTTGTAGACCAGGCTGGCCACGAACTCACAGAGATCCGCCTGCCTCTGCCTCCTGAGTGCTGCGATTAAAGGCATGTGCCACCACCGCCCGGCAACCTACATTTATTTTTAAGCACACCGTAAACTATATAGAGATTTTTTTCCTTCGGAGTCTGTCTTTACTGTATATCTCTATTTCTGAGCTCATGAGTTTGTAATCTGCTAAACAGCATGGCTAGGATTAAGGTTGCAGCTTTGATGGCTGGCTCCACCACATTCTTTAGCTTTCTGAGAGTCTAGCTTCATGGCAGAGGTATTGGTAGGAACCATGTTTGTCACCACCAAGAAACTTGCCACTGGCTGCTCACAAACACCATTTAAGGCTTGGTGGTAGAGCATCTTAAAAGAGTTACAAGGTTTTTGCCACTATCATTGAGTGAGGAAGCCTCTCTTAAAGGAGCTGTGCCTCTAGCAATCAGAGTCAATCAAGAAAATGCTGCTACCAAAATACCATGCTTGACTCTGTTCTTTTCTGTCTAGAATTCTTGACAAATGTTTGGGTGCCATTTTGTACACAAAAACCGCACTTTTGTTTCCTGGCCACCCAGACATGAATAATCACACAAAAACTTTGTTAATTACAACACAGGCCAATGACTCGGGCATATTTCTAGCTAGCTCTTATATCTTAAATTAACCCATTTCTAATCATCTGTGTATGTCCACAAGGCTGTGGCTTCCTGGTAAGGTTCGGACCTCTTTCTCGTTTCTCACCTACTTGGCATCTCCTTGACTCTGCTTACTCTTTCTCTTTATCTCTGTTTGAATTTCCCACCCGGCTTTACTCTGCTAAGGCATTGGCCAAAACAGTTTTATTCATCAACTGATAAAAGCAACACATATATAGAAGGAAATCCCATATCATCACCAGGCACAAGTATTTATTCTCCTTGGTAGTAAATAAAAACTATGGATTAAAGTTCAACACCAAGATGATACCAACAAGCAACACTGAGTTCCCCTTCAGAAGCCTCTCAAGCTGTTTTCCTCCTTGCTGCATCTTCCCTGCTTCTGGTGTCTCCAATCACAGTCACCTGTGTAGTGGTGTCTGTCTGTAGTCAGGCTGGGGATCTTACAGCGCTCTCCGCCTTGCAAGCCTCTGCTGTCTGCTTCTTCCTGCTGTGTTCCACATTCTTCCTTACTGTCTTGGTTCTTTTTCTTTTTCCTCTCTCCCAGGTTTCCAACAGAGGCTCTTGCAGGGTCAAAGGCATAATGTAATGGTTTACCTCCTATTTGATTTCAATCCCAGTCCCTAGGGGGATACAGCATTATTACAGTCCAGGCTTGTAGCATCACAGGCTAATGGATCAATTCGGCCTTCAAAGTATCCTATGGCCTGTCGATATGAAATTCTAGCAATTACTGAAGTGAGGAGCCTAGGATGCAGCTGAAAAACATTCCCTATTGATTGTCTCATTGCTCTGGCATATGATGAACTTGTTTAAGAAAAATTGATCTGACAAATTGATTTTTTTTTAAATCAGAGAATCTTGTGAATGCAATTTAAGTCACAATATTTCTTGCTTTGAAGAATGATTCTTTTTTTTTCTTTTTGTTCTTCTTTTTCCCTGTAAGTAACATTGATAAAGCAAATCAGCCACCAAGAGTCTAGAACTCTGGGGCTCCCAAGCTATTGCACCTTTTGCTATCTAATAAAAGTTTTCTGTAGAAACTGAGGTTTAGAGGCAAATCTCCTCACCTCTGCATTTTCTGCACAACAAACCTCTCCTAGGCTTTCTTCATCAATTTTCTATCTCTCTGATTCACCCTTCAACTTCAAATTCAAGGGTTTTAGTTAAAGCTCACACCACCTACTTTAGCAAATGAATTTTCACTTTTTACATGAGGTACTAAGACTTGGAAACTGAGAATCTGTTTTTTTAAATTGTTTTTATTGAGCTATATACTTTTCTCTGCTCCCCTCCTTTCCTCGCCTCTCCCCTTCTATTCTCTCCCATGGTCCCCATGCTCCCAACTTACTCAGAAAATCTTATCCTTTTCTACTTTCCATGTAGTTTAGATCCATGTATGTTTCTCTTAGGGCCCTCGTTGTGAATTGTAGGCTGGTTTTTCTTTGCTTTATGTCTAAAAGCCACTTATGAGTGAGTACAGATGATAGTTGTCTACCTGGGTCTGGGTTACCTCATTCAATGTAATTTTTTTTTATATACATCCATTTGCCCGCAAATTTCAAAATGTCATTATATTTTTCCACTGTGTAGTAAGTACTCCATTGTGTAAATGTACCACATTTTCCTTACCCATTCTTTGGTAGAGGGGCATTTAGGCTATGACAAACAATGCGGCTATGAACATAGTTGAGCACCTGTCTTTGTGGCACGATTGAGCATCCTTTGGATATATACCCAAAAGTGGTATTACTGGGTCTTGAGGTAGGTTGTTTCCTAATTTTCTGAGAAATAGCCATAGTGACATCCAAAGTGGCTGTACTAGTTTGCACTCCCACCAGCAATGCAGGAGTGCTCCCTTTACCCCACAACCTCTCCAGCGTAAGTTGTCATCGTTTGTTTTTGATATTAGTCATTCTTATAGGAAAAATTGAGAATCTTAGTGATTGTCTGAGGCAGTTCTGTCACTTGACATGATCACAAACAACTTGAGCAATGTAGAGAGATTGCAGACAGAATCACTCTCTGGGTGATGCATATGCTTGGATACCTATTTTGTGTCAATATTCCTGCCAAATTATTTTTGAAAATATATTTAAAATTTTAATTTTGCAAAAGTATGACACCATACAATAAGTCATTTCTCTATTTTTATATTATTTTTCAGCATAATGTTTTAATTGATTCTTTGTTACCCCACATTGTGTACCCCATCATACTCACTTCTTGCTCCTTCCATGTCTATCCCTCACCAATTTGACCCCTCCAAAATTTTTTTAAAAATAGGAAAAAGTCCAATTTGTGTTATGTATATATTCACTGGAGTATGTTCAAGCTTTCAGTGATCTGCCCCTTAAATAGAACTGAGTCATTGCCCTCCCACACCCCATCAAAATGTATCAATGTAGACAGATACACTTCAGCATCCTTATATTTTTTAGATGTCTTAATTTGTATTATTATTGAAGCTAGTTCTTTGACAATTTCACAGATATGATATAGTTTTGGCAGAAGCTGCTAGTTTGTTCCTGGCTGCCCAGACCCAGAGTAATCACTCAGAAACTATCTTGCTTGCAATACTGTTTGGCCAATAGCTTAAGCATATTTCTAGCTAGCTCTTACATCTTAAATTAACCCATTTCTATTATTTTGGATTTTACCATGAGACTTGTAGCCTACCAGAAAGGTTCCAGCTGGTGGTCTGCCTCTTTCTCCTCTGGCAGCTACATGGCGTCTCTTTGACTCTACCTATTCTCTCTTCCTCTATCTGCTTAGAAATCCTGCCTTGCCCTATTCTGCTAAGCCACTGGCAGAAGAAGCTTTATTCAATTAACCAATGAAAGCAATACATATGTTGTAATGAGCTGCGGGGCTGCACCCGGCTAGCTTTACCCAAAATAATTACACAGAAACTGTATTTTTTTAAACACTGCCTGGCCCATTAGTTATAACCTCTTATTGGCTAGCTCTTACATATTGATTTAACCCATTTCTAATATCCTTATTGTCACTTGAGTGTGGCTTACTGGGACAAGTCTTACAGGCATCCATCTTGGATAAGAGAGTCATGGTGACTGCCTGACTTGGCTTCTTTCTCCCAGCATTCTGTTCTGTCTACTCTGTCTACCTAATTTTCTGTCCAATCAGGACCAAGCATTTTTCTTTATTAACCAATGACCTTCCTCCATCATACATAGACAGAAGGACTTCCCACAACAAAACAGTCTGTTTCCTCTCTCCCTCATACATTTTTCTTTCTTATCTACATACCCTTCTTCTTCTTTATCTGCCCCTTCCCAAGACTGGAAACTTTGGGTTTTATTTTTTGACCCACATAATTTAACCACCGCACCTGTCTGACCACTGGTTTAACACTAGTTTTTGAAGTGTGATGGGGTCACCCACCGGATCTTGCCTACGTCGTAAATCTTCCTCTGCACCATCCCTAATAGCAGTGATTCTCAACCTTCCTAATCATGTGACCCTATACTAGGCTTCTCATGTTGTGGTGATCATCGATCATAAAACTATTCCATTGTTACATCATAACTGTAATTTTGCTACAGTTATGAATTATAATGTAAATATCTGAGGTTTTTGATTGTCTTGGGCCACCCCTATAAAAGGATGATTTGACCCCAAAGGGATCAACTCACAGATGAGAACCACTGTCTAGTAGGGTAACTCCCAATTTTTTCCCTAATTTTACTTACATTAACTTATGAACTAGATCAGTGGATTCTAGAAATAAATGATGAGGAATTTCATGTCTGGAGTTTCCCAAACTGCATGCAGACTCTGGGATATCATCTAAGAAATCTGAGATAGAATCAGCATGAAACCTAGGGAAATTTCAATTTTCAACATTCCCTGGTTAAATCCAATGACTAGTCTGCCTCTACTTTTGTACCTGTTGTAGGTGGAGTTCTTTAATCAGACAAAATATAAACAAGAGAAAAATGAATGTATTACAACACAGTGTGCGTAGAAGTAGAAAAAGTTCAATGATCTGAGAGGTGTGATTATAACATGGGTAGTATCTAGCATCCTAGCAAAGATTAGTAAGTCTATGGAGAAGCATGGGGCAAAGAGGAGGTAGTTAGGCTTTTTTGGCTAGCAAAATAAATGGAAATGAATAGGAAAGAATACATACTTTATTGATGTTTCTTCTGGTGCCTTCTGTGGACTGATAAGTGTGTACACCAATTAAGAGCCCCTTTGAGACTTTCCTTAGATTTCACAGGGATATTATCTTAAAAGTGGAAATTTATATCGGTGAGTTGCTTTGAGGGATCAGTTGCTTTACTCAATTGTTTTAGTTAAAAAAAATCTTTCTGTTAATGTAGTGTTTTGTGGAGGTATATCTCAATGTCTTGTAGCACATTGAATTGGGATGTGTTTGCAAAATACAAGTAGTTGCTGAGATAAAACTGGTGGCTGTTCATGATAAAACAAAGTAAGAAAGAATACAGGGCAACTTCAAGTGAAGGATGTGCTGAGGGTACAGGAAATGCATCTGGCTCATTTCAGAATTAGAATCAGAAGAACAGCCTAGCATGGCTTCAAGCTTGCACCCTGAACGACAAAGAAATGGGGCCAAACCAAAGGCAAACCAGATCTACCCCAGACGTCAAGAGCGGTGTCTTCTGTCCTTTGTACCTTTTACAAGTCTCACAGAGAATGTTCTCCAGTGGTTATAAAGAAAGGAAATATGGACTATCTATACCAAACATATCGAGGAAGTCTGCCTACTGTGTGACTTCATTTCATTATCTTAAGTTCTGTTTCCATGAGTGAGATTGCTTTTACATGCTCAGTAAATTTGAATAAACTGAAAGATGGGTAAAGGAATGTAAGCCATTTAGACTGGAAATGTACCATGGGCCTAGAAAATACTCCAAATTTTAGAGCAGTGGTCCTCAATCTTCTTAATGCCCTCTAACATAATTTCCCATGTTGTGGTGACTCCCAAAGTAAAAAAAAACTATTTATATTACTACTTCATAACTGTAGTTTTACTATTGTTATGAATCATAATGTAAATATTTTTGGAGATAGAATGCTTTTTTTTTAAAGTGATTACAACCCACAGTTTGAGAACCACTGTTTATAGAGCAATGCAGTAAATTCCACTTTTAA